>NC_140992.1:102973191-103002209 GCF_052327205.1 Somniosus microcephalus | reverse complement strand
CACACTCCTCCCCCCCTCCACACTCTTCCCCCCGCTCACACTCTTCCCCCCTCACACTCTTCCCCCCCCACACTCTCCCCCTCACACTCCCCCCACACTCTTCCCCCTCACACTCTTCCCCCTCACACTCTTCCCCCCCTAACACTCTTCCCCCTCACACTCTTCCCCCCTCTCACACTCTTCCCCCCCTCACACTCTTCCCCCCTCACACTCTTCCCCCCCTCACACTCTTCCCCCCCACACTCTTCCCCCCCTCCTCACACTCTTACCCCCCCACCACTCTTCCCCCCCCCACACTCTTCCCCCCCCAACACACTTCCCCCCTCACACTCTTCCCACCCCCTCACACTCTTCCCCCCACACTCTTCCCCCCCGCACTCTTCCCCCCCACACTCTTCCCCCCGCCTCACACTCTTCCCCCGCCTCACACTCTCACCCCCCGCCTCACACTCATCCCCCCCCACTCTTCCCCCCTCACACTCTTCCCCCCCACACTCTTCCCCCTCCCCCTTCCCCCCCTTCACCCCCCCCTCCCCCTCCCCCCCTTCCCCCCTCCCCTCCCCCCCCCTCCCCCTCCCCCTCCCCCCCTCCTCCCCCTCCCCCTTCCCCCTCCCCGTTGAGCTGAGCGGCGGCCGGCGCCGAGAGCGGTCTCTCGCGGGCGCGGCGCATGCGCGTCTCTCGCAGCGGTGCATGCGCGGTCTCTCGCAGGTGGCGCATGCGCGGTCAGTGCGGCCGGCGCATGCGCGGTCAGTGCGGCCGGCGCATGCGCGGTCAGTGCGGCTGGCGCGAGGCGGCCTGCGGGAGCAGGCAAGGGTGGCCTGGCGGCCGTTAGCAAGCGGGAAACTTCGGGCGGTCCGCCCGCACTCCGTGAAACTGAGAGGTGGAAGTAGAGAGAGAGAGAGGAAGAGGAGAAGGAGAGAGAGAGAGAGGGAAGAGGAGAGAGAGAAGGAGAGGGAGAGAGGGACGATGAGAAGGAGAGAGAGAGGGGAGAGAGAGAGAGAAATTTTTTGATTTTTAAAAACGCCGGTTTGGGGACGGCGGCGGTTAGGGGATCACTTCAGTTCCTCCTGTTGCTAAAGACAATTTAAAACACAACTAAATTGTTATTTAATCCCCTAACACATCATTAAAATATTTACCTTAGTTCCCTAACACACAGAAAGTGCGGGGAAAAAATCGTGGAAAATCAAGATGGCGGCCACTCACCTCGGTTCAGAAGGATAAGGCCCGCCCACACACGCACCGATTGGTCGACCAGTCAGGTCACCGAAGCGTAGGATTGGTCAATCGTCAAGTCACTCGACACTCAACTGTAGGACGGCACGCGCCAGGAACCCGCCGTCCGATTGGTCGACCTCGACGTCACACGGTCGCTAATGAGATGCTAATGAGCGGAACGCTGAACGTTTTTGGGATACCGCGGGCGGGATTTTTGTCCGGCCGAAACGTAAATATGCCTATGACCGGTCCGGAATTGCAAGCTTTCTTTTGAGTCGACGCGCGCGTCGGTACGCTCTGTAACTTTCAAACGTATAGAGAACGGAGAGACTGACATCGGGACAGACAGAAGAGCCGCTTTATATATATAGATATCCCCTTTTTTTATTTTAAATGCACTTATCTCATTATTCATCTCATCATCCAATGCCATGTCCGCCTGTTCTATCTCCCTGGTAAATATCGAAGCAAAATAATGATTTAATATTTCTGCCATCTCCCTATCGTTACCTGTGGTATTGTCCTATCTATCCCTTAATGGGCCTATTCCCACCCCAACCTTTCCTTTTTTATTGATGTGCCTGTAAAATATTTTACTATTTTGTTTTATGTTCCTTGATAATTTAATTTCATAGTTCCTCTTTGCCTTCCTAATTGTTTTTTTGACTTCTCTCCTAATCCCTTTATATTCTCTCTTATCATGCACTCCTCTGTTGTCTATGTATTTAATGTATGCCTCTTTTCTTACCCTCAATTGTTTCCTTATGTCTTTATTCATTCATGGAGTCTCTTTAGTGTTTAGTTTGTTCTTTCCTTTTAGCGGAATATATCATTCCTGCACTCTGTTGAACTCCGTTTTAAATATTTCCCATTGTCGTTCTACCTCATTGTTTGCCAATATTGTTGCCCATTTTATCTTCCCAAATTCTATGCTCAACCCCTTAAAATCAGATTTTCTCCAATCTATTAACCTGGTTTTTGTTATACTTATGTCCTTCTCTTATCATCTTAAAGCATATTATATTATGGTCACTATTGCATATATGCTCCCCTACATTTACTTCTCATATCTGCTCTGGTTCATTCCCCATAACTAGATCCAATAGCGAATCCTCCCTTGTTTGCATATTGGGTTAGAAAGGAGTCCTGTAGACATCGTAGGAACTCTATTCCCTTATCCCCTTTACCTACTTCTTCTGTCCAATTAATATCAGGATAATTGAAATCCCCCATGATTATTATTCTATGTTTTTTACTCATTTTGTTAATTTTCTGTATATTTCTTCATCCACCTCCCTTCCACTATTAGGTGGTCTGTAGACTATGCCTATTAGTGTGATCGATCCTTTATTATCTTTTATCTCTATCCATATGGATTCTATTTTGTCTTGCTGATATCTACATCCCTTTTTTCAACTGCCATTATGTTATCCCTCATAAGTACAGCTGCTTCACCTCCCCCTTTGCCCTCTCTATCTTTTCTAAATATTTTATGCCCTGCAATGTTTAATTCCCAGTCCTGATTTTTCTGTAGCCATGTCTCAGTAATTCCTACTATGCTTGGTTCCTCCCAATGCATGATCGGCACCAGCTCCCCTGTTTTATTACGGACACTGGCCTAGAAATTCAGTTGGTTGCGCCAGCCGGTAACGCCATAAGAGGGGTATATTTCCAGCGCTAGGCACTTAGCGCCCGGGTGCAGACCGATCTGCACCAAGGCCCAAATTCAGTTGACATTTAACGCCGGCGCAAAGTGTTTGCGCCCGCTCAGCTGCACGCGCAGCTTATGACGTCATCTCGTCGTGCAACACTGTTTGTGCGCCCCAAACCAGAAATTCAGTGGCGCCCGCCCAATGTGGGCGTGGCGCTGCTAAGAACTGTGAAGTGGAACGCAACAGAGGCCCTGTGGGCCTCGGGGAGTGCTAATTAAAGGGCACTTACACTGACCTATAAAGCCCAGCCATTTTGCTGCAATGACGTTACTGCTTTGGATTTCTGGACAGGGACCAAGGGACAGAGCTTACTGATTTGGGACAACATAGGAGAGGTATTTTTGGCTTCTGGCCAGTGCTTTGACATTTGATTCATTTGATTTCATTGTTTTCAACTTTATTATGGGGGCTGTATGGGGGTCCAACCCTCAGTTGCAGCATTATGTGCGAAGGGCTCGCAGATGCTGTGAGAGAGGGCCAGCCATGCCTAGACGCAGAGGGGCCATCAGGCATCGGCAACATAGGCCTTACCCACTCAGGGAATACCGGCAGCAGGTGTCCTATCTCACCATGACTGCGGCGCATTGTGTTAAGAGGCTGCGCTTCAGAAGGGAGGTAGTTGCAGAGATCTGCCAGCTGCTTCACAGAGATCTGCGTCCACAGCTGATGTGCAGGACGTCTCTCTCAGTGGAAGTGAAGGTCACGGTGGCTCTGAACTTTTATGCAAGCGGCTCCTTCCAAGCCGCTGCTGGGGACATAGCGAACATCTCCCAGTTCGCCGCGCATCGCTGCATCCGGCAGGTCACCGATGCACTTTTCGCGAGGAGACACCAATTCATCTCCTTCCCCATGACCCGACAGAGGCAGGAGCAGCGTGCAGTCGGATTTGCCAGGATCGCGCGCTTCCCCATGGTGCAGGGCGCCATTGACTGCACGCATGTGGCTATGCGGGCACCTATCCACAATGCCAAGGATTACCGCAACCGGAAGGGCTACCATTCCCTAAATGTACAGCTGGTGTGTGACCACAGGCAGCGCATCCTAGCTGTCAATGCCTTCTTCCCAGGAAGCAGCCATGATGCATTTATCCTGCGCCAGACTACTGTGGCTGACATGTTCGAGGCACAGCCTCCACCAAGGGGATGGCTTATCGGGGACAAGGGCTACCCTTTGTGTACATGGCTCATGACCCCGCTCCGCGCGCCCAGGACCCCAGCAGAGGAGGCATACAACGAAAGCCATCAAGCCACAAGGAACATCATAGAGCAAACGATAGGCGTCCTCAAGCAACGGTTCCGCTGCCTGGATCGTTCCGGCGGATCTCTACAGTATTCGCCGGATAGAGTCTCCCAGTTCGTCGTCGTGTGCTGCATGCTGCACAACCTGGCTATCCGCAGGACTCAGGCACTGCCACCTGACATTGCACCACCACCTCAGGAGGACGAGCAGGAGGACCATGAGGAGGAGGAGGAGGAGGAGGAGTACCAGCCCAGGAGGGAGCCACAAGGTCCAAGGGCCGTCCGCCGGGGGCTTATTGATCGACACTTCTAGGCCCCCTGTCAGGGAATGGGCTGTGGCAATGAACGCACCTGAAGGCAGCCGCACCGCAAGCCCTCAGCCGGTTAACGCAACAACCACTTGAAACCTGAGACGTGGACATGCTAAATAAATAAAAAGCTTTATTTCACAAACTCAGGGCCCTTCCCACATGAAACAGAAAAACAGACAAGACCCCCAAAAAACAGTCAAAAACATCTGTCACTCCCAAAACCTGGGGAGGACTAACAAAAGTTGCCCATCCAAATGGCCTTCATCATCGGCCTTACAAAAATAAGCCCCCCCCTCCACAACACAAACACCCCCATAAAAACAAAAAATGCCTTGATCCTCGGGCTTACCAAAATAATGCCCCCCCAGAACACAAGCCCCCCAATATAAAAAAAACCGCTATCACCACACTCTAATGGGTGTGCCGAGAGGGCGAGTCCTTAGACAGGCTTCTCTGGCCCCTGCCCGACCTGCTGCTCCGCCTCAACCTGGGCCCTGCGGGTGTGGCAAGGCTGGGGGAAGGCTCATGAGGGCCACAATGCGTGTCGGCAGATGCCCTTGGGGGTCGGCCTAGACGAGGCCCGGCCCGGGAGGGGCCGGCTGCTGACTGCTGCAGCTGTGGCTGGCCAGCATCAGTCTCAGCAGCAGCTCGTCGCACCTTGGCTGGGGGAGTGGCAGTGTCGGCTGCACCAATGGGGGCAAGCTGGCTGATGGCAGGCGCGCGCTGCTCGCCAGAGACACTGGCACTCGGCCGGGCTGGCAGTGCAGCAAGCGCAGCAATCTGGTGGAGGCCAGACCGCTGTGCTGCAGCAGGGCGGCGGGTGCCCTGGCGATGCTTCCGCGCCACAGCGAGTGTGGCAGAAGTGAGTGCCCGAACTGCCCTGGTATGTGCCCGCATCAGCTCTGCCAGTGTCTGGACGGCACCACTCATCTCGCGAGTCACGTCTTGGGCTGCCGCGAGTTGCTGGACACCCCTGTCGTGCGCTGCCGCGAGTTGTTCAACCCCCCTGGCCTGTGATTCCCCGAAAGCGACCACACTATGAGCCAGGGACTCAATGGCCTGAGGCAACTGTCCCACAACCCCCATGAACTTCTGGTGGCGCCGCTCAGACGCCGCCGAAATCTCATCGAGGAGGCGCACCTCCTGGGCGAGGACCGTCTCCGGACTGGAGGGCGGACTCTCCCTCTGGGGAGAAGGCCGCCGAGCTGGCCGACCCTTTCCGCGTGCCTCGAGCCCACTGGGCCCAGGATCTGCCCTCCCCTGCAACACCTCCCCCCTCTGGGGAGAAGGCCGGCGTGCTGCCGGACCCTTCCCGCGTGCCTCGAGCCCACTGGGCCCAGGATCTGCCCTCCCCTGCAACACTTCCCCCTGGCTCTCCTGCAGGCCAGACGTCTCCCCTCCATTGCCATCCCCTGGCGCGGATGAGGGTTCCCCCGATGTGCCGCCTTCCTCCTGGTCCTCGTCGTCCTCCTCCTCCAAGGGCCTGGCACTCTGAGCTTCAGGGACCACCTCCTCCTCACCAGCTGAAAGCAGGAAGGCACAAGAGTAGCTTTAGCGTGAGGACAGGGCGTCAGCGAGGGAGGCCTGAGTGGTGGCATTATGCGCATTTGTCGGTCAGTGCGAAAGGATGTAGATCTGAAGCGCAAGGGCAACGACAGAGGTGCAACCGGTCATATCCTTACCAGTGGGTCCCAGTACAGGTTCCGCATCGCCGATCGCAACAGGGCCAGTCACCCGGGCACGCATGAGTCGAGCCACGCTCTCCTCCAGCTCACTAAGCGCCTGGTACTGGGGACGGCCTCCCCCGGTGGCAGACTGGCTCCTCAAATTCTGCGCTAGCTTGGCCTGCAAGAGAAAGGACGGCCTCTAAGTACAGTGTGGTGCCCTGCTGCTGTGTGCACTGCCTCCCATGGTCGAATAGCTTGGCCAGTGTGGTGCCCTGTTGCTGTGTGCACTGCCTCCCATGGTCGAATAGCTTGGCCAGTGTGGTGCCCTGTTGCTGTGTGCACTGCCTCCCATGGTCGAATAGCTTGGCCAGTGTGGTGCCCTGTTGCTGTGTGCACTGCCTCCCATGGTCGAATAGCTTGGCCAGTGTGGTGCCCTGTTGCTGTGTGCACTGCCTCCCATGGTCGAATAGCTTGGCCAGTGTGGTGCCCTGTTGCTGTGTGCACTGCCTCCCATGGTCGAATAGCTTGGCCAGTGTGTTAAGTGCAGAAAGTGCTATTGATGATCATGCCAGTGCCATTGCTGCGGGAGGAGGGCTGCCCATTAGTCCTTTGAGGTCCCTTTGCCCATAATGTGAGGTGCACATGCAAGGATGAGGAGGACACTGGAAAGGGTACTCACCTTCACCATCCGAGTGAGGTCGTTGTACTTCTTGCGGCATTGGTCCGCACTCCTGGGGACATCGCAGGTGGATGACACCCTGCGGGCGATTTTCCTCCAGGCTTTCCTGTACTGGCTCCTGGGAGCCTTCTTGCCACTGTCCGGGCACAAGATCTCTCTTTTGTTTTCGACACCATTAATCAGCACCCTCAGAGCATGCTCTGAGAAGCGCTGCGCTCGTTCACGGGCCCTCTCCATGGCTCCAGGCGCTATTTTGGCCCACCAGCAGTGTTGAGGCCTAGCTGCAGGGCTCCAGTATGCAGGGCGTGGCAGCAGTCAAAGTCGACCCTTCCCCCTTTAAGAGCTGGCCGGCGTCAGGGTGTCTGCTGTCAATCAAAACATGACCGCACCTGCGCTGCGCCCGGCCTCGGCGTTATCAGGCCGCATCGCCGGCTTAGCGCCTGAAGCGAGCATTGCAACGCCAGTTTCAGCGCTCGGCCAAACTCTTGGCCAACTCTACCGAATTTCGGCGATGTGGCCTACACTTTCCGGCGGGCGCTAACTTTAGCGAACGCCCGACTTTAGCGCCCCAAAAGTGTCCAGACTGAATTTCTAGGCCACTGTGTGCATTGCTGTAAGACAGTTTAACTCATTTTTAATAGAATTTCCTCTCACTTTATGTTTAACCATCTTTTTAGACTCCAGGGGGGAAAAATTCAGTTGGTTAGCACCTTAAGAGGGTGATAAGTGGGGCGCAAACCAACTAGCGCCCGGGCGCGGCAATATCTGTGCCTCTTGCGAAATTGACCGAACATTTTGCGGTGGCGCTAAACAATACCACCCAATCTCCTGCACACGCAGATCTTGACATCATTCGAGAGTGCAACGCCCTTGGGGCACCCCAGACTGGAAATTCAGTGATGCCCCCCTGCTTTCCGCCTGGCGTTACCAATGACAGGTTGACTGGAATGCATCCCAGTCGCTGTGGGGCTGGGGGGGCGCTATTTAAAGGGGGCCTCTTCCTGGCTTTTGTGTGGTAGCCATTTCTGCACCACTCATTCTGAGAGAGAGAGAGAGAGATTTGGGGAGAGACATAGAGAGAAAGAGAGACTTCTGCATTGAGTCAACGCTGTCTGAGGTAGTTTTGACTTTTGACCATAACTTTGCAGGTACTTTGCTTTTTGACCTTCATAATTTTGATTGCCCAGATACTATGGGGGCTGCAATGGATGGGAACGTCATCCTTCTCCATCACATTCGGAGGGCACAGAGATGCAGAGAGAGAGTGGCAATCATGGCCAGACGGAGGAGGGCCAACAGGCCTCGGTACAGGATACCTTACCTGTTGTATCCATGTGTTAATAGAGACACGGAAGGCAGGAGTTGGTTTCACAGGTGTTTACTGAACAAAGTCTGGAGGTGAACTAACTGATACAACACAATATACAGGCTTATATAGCCCGAGTGGCCATTACCGGCATTACAGTACACAGGGGGCTCTTAAAGGCATATACACTACAACTCCCCCCCTTTTAACCAACCAGTACATAATATTTTAAGTAATCATTAATTACATGTTACAAAAACAATAATCTATACATTGCTGCAGTTAATCAATTATAAGTCAGTCTCTCTGGAGGCTTCCTGACTCGTTCCGGTTAACGCCTCGGTGGTGTAGTAGTTTCTGGTGGTGTAGTAGGTTCTTTTGGCAAGGCTGATTCAGCTTGAATGCCAGTGTCGGGTTCATCTGGTTCCAGTATCACCAGACCGGAGGTAGATTCTATGGGTATCTCTACTTCATCATTAGGCGTATAGAGTTGTGGTGTAGGTTGTCCCTTTTTGGATGACTCTATGATCTGGTCAGCATGGCGCCTTATTATGCTTTCTCCAATGTCCATGGTATACATCAGCGGTCCTAGTCGTGTGCAAATAGTTCCAGGATGCCATTTCTCGGTACGGTAGTCCCAGGCCAAAACTTGTTGACCTATCTGGAAGGTTCTAGTTGGCCTTTCATTCATGCCTTGAAATTGCCGGTTCTCCACGTCCCTTCTGATGTTTGGCTTGATCAAATCCAGCCGGCAACTTAGGCTTCTATTGAAGAACATCATGGCGGGAGTTTGGTTTGTAACCATATGTGTTGCATTCCTGTATGCAAACAAGAAGTTATCTACCTTATGCTGAAGTTTTATGTCTTCATTACCCATGGCCTTTATGGCCTTCTTGAAGGTCTGGACAAACCTTTCAGCCAATCCATTGGTGGCGGGATGGTATGGGGCGGACGTGTAGTGCTTAACCCCATTGATTTTTAAGAACTTCCTGAATTCTTCGGACACAAATTGCGGTCCATTATCAGAACAGATCTGTTCAGGCAGCCCATTCCTGGCAAATATGGTCCTTAATACTGTGATGGTTTTTTCCGTGGTGGTGGAGGACATCTTTATTACCTCCGGCCACTTGGAGTGTGCATCAACCGCGATTAAGAACATTGAGTCCATAAATGGACCAGCAAAGTCGATGTGTACCCTTTGCCATGGAGATGAGGGCCACTCCCATGGATGTAGAGGGGCTTGTGGTGGAGCGTTTTGGACCTTCTGGCATCCTAGGCAGCTCTTGGTCATTTCTTCAATGTCTCCATCGATACCTGGCCACCATACAAATGCTCTGGCTAGGTTCTTCATTTTCACTCCACCCAGATGCCCCTCGTGAAGCTCCTTTAGCACTTTATCCTGGAATTTGGGTGGAATCACCACTCTGGATCCACACATCAAGGTTCCTCGGCACACTGACAGCTGTTCTCTTCTTTGCGAGAATGCTGGCAACAATGGTTCGCCATGTGCTGGCCATCCCTTCACTGTTAAATCGTAGACTCGTGAGAGAGTCGGGTCATTTCTCGTTTCCTTTTCAATGGCAGAATTTGTTACTGGTAGACATTCCAATATGGTAGAGTGGAACATCTCCACTGGGTCTACTGTAGGTGCCTCTTCTACCATTGGCAACGGTAGGCGCGATAAGCCGTCAGCATTCCCATGCTGTTTTGATCCTTTGTATTCTATGTCATATTGGTGTGCCCCTAGAAAAAGGGACCACCTCTGTAGCCTTTGCGCTGTCATAATGGGAACACCCTTTTTAGGGTTGAATATGGAGACGAGGGGTTGATGGTCAGTCAACAAGGTAAATTTTTGTCCATGTAGGTAATGGTTGAATTTCTTCACTCCCCATACCAGGCTGAGTGCTTCCCTGTCGATCTGGGCATAGTTACGCTCAGCTGAGTTCAATGAGCGTGATGCAAAAGATATCGGCCGCTCCGAGCCATCAGGGAATCTATGCGATAATACCGCTCCTACGCCGTAAGGGGATGCATCGCACGCCAGTCTGATTGGCAGTGATGGGTTGTAATGAGCCAAAACTTCCTTGGATGTGATTAAGTCTTTGTATTTATGGAAGGCACGTTTACAGTCTTAGTTCCATTTCCAAATTACTCCTGTTTGTAGCAGTTCATTAAGAGGGTGCAGAAGAGTTGATAAGTTCGGTAAAAATTTATGGTAGTAATTTATCAATCCCAGGAACGACCTTAATTGTGAGACATTTTCAGGTGCTGGGGCTTTTATGACCGCTTCAATTTTTTCAGGCGACTTATGCAACCCTTCCTTGTTAATTATGTGGCCACAATATGATATTTGTTTCTGGAAAAATTCGCACTTGGGGCGATTTGCTCGTAGGCCCCGTTATTTCAGCCTAGTGAGCACCTGCTCCAAATTGGCAAGGTGCTCGTTGTCATTTTCTCCTGTTACAAGGATGTCGTCTAGGTAGCATTGAGTCCCCGGAATCCCTTGGAGGACTTGCTCCATAGCTCTTTGCCAGATAGCTGGAGCTGATGCTACTCCGAAAACCAGTCGATTGTACTGGTACAGGCCTTTGTGTGTATTTATCGTGAGATACTTTTTAGAGGCCTCTTCAACCTCTATCTGTAGATATGCCTGTGCCAAGTCAATTTTGGTGAAACATTTCCCTCCGGATAGTGAGGCGAAAATATCTTCTTTCCTCGGAAGAGGATACTGTACCGTGTGAAGGACCGGGTTTACAGTCACCTTGAAGTCTCCACAGATGCAAATTTTTCTCTGTTCTTCAGATTTATCATTATTCAACGTTTTCTTCATGACCGGGACGATGGGTGTTGCCCACTCGCTCCAATCTATCTTGGATAATACGCCTGCCTTTTCCAAATTCTCCAGCTCTGCCTCGACTGCTGGACGAATTGCGTATGGCACCGGCCTTGCCTTAAAAAACTTGGGAATTGCTGTATCTTCCACTTTTATTGAGGCGGTGACACCTTTCAAGGTTCCTAGTTTCTCTTGAAACACTTCCTTGGCGTTGGCCAAGGTGTCTTTTAATCGTTCAGGTATGATGTCATCATCATTTTTTTTCTCACTGGTCACCGTCAGTGCCTGAATGGAGTGCCAGTCTAAACGTATCTTCCTGATCCATTCACGTCCCAACAGCGGTGGACCACCATCTTGTAGAACGTATAAATACAACTTCTGTATTTTCTTGCCATTGTATACAACAGGCACCCTTATTTTTCCTTTGGGGTATACTTTCTGCCCCGTATATGTTTTCAAGATAATGGATGTGTCTTTTAAAGGTATATGTGGAAATAGCCGCTTGTAATCCCGTCGATTTATGATGGTCAGAGCTGATCCTGCATCTAGCTCCATTTTAACTGGGGACCCCGCTATCGTGAGGGTAACCCAAATGGTCTGGTAATCTTCTTTGGCAATTACATTATGTAATTTGAGACAGCTTAGTCTCTTGTTTCCGGAGTCGCTATCGCTTTTCTGGTCTTCGGAGCTACTGTCTGTCATCATTTGTACCTTTCTGTACTTTTCCTTATTGATTTTTTTCCTGTCCATGGATTTTATTTTCCAGATCGGCATACACGTGCAATATGTCCAATCTTTCCGCATTGCCTGCATGCTTTGTCCTTGAACCAGCAGTCCCTCTGGTCATGGGTGGATCTGCCGCTGCGATAACATCTCTCGAAACCCTGTGTCATTTCATGGGTGCCGAAGTCCTGTGTCTTTTGCTGTATCTCTGCAGCTCCTCTTGCGGCTGCTTCGTATGATACAGCCATACTGAAAGCCTTGTCCAGTGTCAAATCTTTCTCAGAAAGCAGCCTTTTCTGTGTTCCTTCACTTAGGAGACCGCAGACGAATTTGTCTCGAAGAGAATCTGCCAGTCCTGCCCCGAATTGGCAGTGCTTTGATAGCTTTCTTAATTCGGTGAGGTAATCAGCGTTACTTTCATTCTTGTGCTGATTCCTCTTGAAGAATTTGAATCATTCTGCTATCAGCAGCGGTGTTGGGTTTAAGTGCTCCTGTAGGGTATCAACAATCTCCTTAAAATTCTTGTCCTTTGGTTTGGCTGGAGTGATTAAGTTTCTTAATAGCCCGTATGTCTTTGCGCCCATTAGATTTAAAAGTACTGACGCCTTTTTATCATTTTCTATTCCATTTGCTGTGCAATATACCTCTGCTCTTTTCACATATGTGGTCCAATCCTCTATATCATTATTGAAAGCATCAATATTGCCAGCCTTAGGCATCCTGGAAAAGAAATGGCGCTTCCCGCGCTCTCCTTTCTTCCCTGCAGAAAAAAAATGGTGCTTCCCGCACTTTCCCGCCGCTGCTGCTGCTGACAACGCTGCTTTCCGCGTTTTTTTTTTATTTACAGGTGGAAACTCGTTCCTGCCGGACTCTCTGGGACTTTTCCCCCCTTCTGCTTGGTCCGAACGCCGACCTGCTTTGCAGCGCCGGCCGTCTCCCGGGTGCTCCCCCCCTCTGTTTCTGTTTGCCTCCGCCTTCGCTGCTCGGCCCCACTGCAGAGCCAGCCGATGGAGCCCCAGCCCGCCGCCCAGGAAGGATTATTGCAGTACCTGCCACCAGCTCGGCTAGCTGGTGAAACCATAGTATTTTTTTTTCTTTCTTGCTTTTCTTCGACTTTGGACGTCTGAGGAATCGATGTACTTGAGGTGCTGCCGAATTGCAGGTAAGTCCATTTCCAATTTGTCGCCACTGTTGTATCCGTGTGTTAATAGAGACACGGAAGGCAGGAGTTGGTTTCACAGGTGTTTACTGAACAAAGTCTGGAGGTGAACTAACTGATACAACACAATATACAGGCTTATATAGCCCGAGTGGCCATTACCGGCATTACAGTACACAGGGGCTCTTAAAGGCACATACACTATATTACCCTCCCAGGATTTTTCACCAACAGTTCTCCTACATTAATATGTCTGAGGAGCACTGTTTGCGAAGGCTGAGATTCAGCAAGGTGGTGGTCACTGAGCTCTGCCATCTGCTTCAGCCAGATCTGCAGCCTCAACTGAGGAGCAGGATGTCTCTGCCAGTGGCAGTGAAGATAACAGTGGCTTTCAACTTTTATGCCACCAGCTCATTTCAATCAGCTACTGGGAACATCGCCAATATCTCCCAGTTCACGGTGCATTGCTGCATCCGTCAGGTAACAAATGCCCTCTTTAAAAGGAGACGAGAGTACATCTCTTTCCCCATGACCCCGGCCAAGCAGCAAGAACGCGCAATGGGCTTTGCGATGATAGCGGGCTTCCCCATGGTGCAGGGCGCCATTGACTGCACGCATGTGGCTTTGCGGGTGCCGCAAGAGAATGCCGAGGATTTCCGTAGCCGAAAGGGCTTCCATTCCTTAAACGTCCAGTTGGTCTGTGACCACAGACAGCTGATACTCGCTGTCAGTGCCCACTTTCCAGGCAGCAGCCATGATGCCTTCATCCTGCACCAGACTTCTGTGGCAGACCTTTTCCAGGCACCGCATCACCCAGGAGGTTGGCTTCTCGGGGACAAGGGATATCCTCTGTGCACCTGGCTGATGACACCGCTCCGTTCGCCCAGCACCCCTGCTGAGCTACGATACAACGAGAGCCATCAAGCTACCAGGAACATCGTTGAGCACACAATCGGCATGCTCAAGCAACGATTCCACTGTCTGGACCATTCTGGAGGAGCCCTGCAGTACTCACCTGAGCGAGTCTCCCACTTCGTTGTTGTGTGCTGCATGCTGCATAACCTTGCAATCCTCAGGACCCAGCCAATGCCACCAGACATTGGAGCACCACCAGAGGAGGAGGAGGAGGAGGAGGAAGATGAGGAGGATGATTATCAGCAGCACCAAGGCGGGAGGGAGGCACAAAGTGCAAGGGCCGTCCGTCAAAGGCTCATAGCAAGTCGCTTCTAGGCCCCCTCTGAGGGAATGGCTTCTGCCATTCAAACAACCTGAATGAAAGCATCCCGCAACCCCTAAGCCGGTCAAGGCAACAATGGGTGCAAAGACCAAACATGTACATTTTGAATACAGACAATTTTTTATTTCACAAACTCTGTGTGCCTCATTTCCGCATGACAAAGTAACAGAAAGAAACACACAAAAAAGCAGTCATTCACATAACTGGCTCTCACAACCTGGAGACAATGCCCAAAACAGTAACAAAAATTTGACCACGAACCTCGGCCTTCAATAAAACAATGAATAACATTTTGCCACACCTCCTACTTTTTGCCCTTCGAGGGTGATCTGCTTCCCTTGCGAAATTCCCCCCTTCCCACCCTGTAGCTCCTCTGTAATGGGACCCCAGTGGCTGGAGCAAGGCTGGGGGAAGGCTGCTGAATGTCAGAAACTGAAACTGCAGATGCCCTTGAGGGACGGCTTGGACCAGTTCTGGGCCTGGAGGGCCCGGCTGCTGACTGCATCAAATCTACAGGTGGTGGCAACTGCAGTGGAGAAGTGCCAGTGGTGGCAGCAGGAATGCTGTCATCTTGAGAGAGGACAGCAACTCCCTGCTCGACCGATACACTGGCACTCCCACGGGGCAGCACTTCAGCAGGCAGAGCAATCTGATGGAGCACAGATTGCTGGCCTGCTGCGGCGCGATGAGAGCCCCGGGGAAATCTGCCCGATCCAGCGAGGGTGGCAGCAGTCAGTGCTCGCGTGGCCTCAATCTGCATGAGACCAGCCACTGACTGCATTGCAGCACTTAGCATTTGCGTGGCAGCCGCCTGTGCTACAGCGAAGTGCTCCACACTCCTTGCCAGTGATTCAATGGATTCGGGCAAACTTGCCACTGCAGCCATGAGCTCAGTGTGCCTTTGCTCCGCCTGGGCACTCATTTCAGCGAGGACCCGCTGCTTGTCTGCGTCCAGTGCAGCAGGACTCGAGGCCATACTCTCCCTCTGGGGAGAAGGCCCCCGAGCTTCCCTAACCCCCTCGCGTTGCTGCAGCCCGCTGGGTCCTCGAGCTTCACCCTCATCAGACCATTCCCCCCTGCTCCCCTCCAGGGAAGCTGTGTCCCCAGTATGGGCATGGGCTGCCTCGGTAGAAGGTGGCGCTGATGGTCCGGCTTCTAATCCTCCTCGCCTTCAGCTTCACTCTCACTGGCAGCTTGAGGGCCCTTCTCCTCACTTGGTGAATCACCATCTGAAAGCAGGGAGGTACAAGAGTGGCTTTAGCGTGAGGACAGGGTGGCAGCAAGGGAGGCATGAGTGCAGCGATTTAGTGATTTGGATTGAAAGTGTCAAAGGCTGCTGTTGTGAGGAACAAGTGGAAGGAGAGAGGACAATTGCTGTCCAGAACGGGGTCGGCATCTCTAGTGGCGACGGGACCAATCACCCGGCTTGCCACAAGCCTGTGGACATGCTCCTCAAGATCGCTGAGGGGTTGAAGCAGAGGCCACCCTCCACCAGTCCGTTGCTGCTGTCTCCTATTATGAGACAGCTTGGCCTGCAAGAAAAAGGACGGCGTCTGAGTAAATATACAGCCATGGTCTTGCCTGATGTGCCTCCCATAGCAGAATAGCCCTTACTGTATGCAAAGTGTGGAATGTGCGTGTGTGTTTGATGAAAGGGCCATAGGTGTTGGATGAGTGTTGGGCATTGGGGCGTTCAAGACCCTCTGGCCATAAAGTGAGGTTGAGATGGAGGGTTGAAGAGGTTTTGAAAAAAAGGCACTCACCCTGACGACCCGGGTGAGGTCGTTGAACTTTTTCCTACATTGCACATCGGTCCGAGGCACCATGCTGCTTGAGGAAACGCTTTGAGTCACCTCCCTCCACACTCTTCTGTACTCGCGTGGCAAAGGCCTCCTGCCACTCTCTGGGTACAGAATGGATCTTCTGTGCTCCACCCCGCGAACCAGAGCCTCCAAAGCCTGCTCGCAGAAGCGCTGTGCTCGCTCCCTGGCCCTCTCCATAGTGTCTTGGCTGCTAGATTTAGCCACAGGTCTGCCCAGGCCGAGGTTCAAGGCTCCAATGAGCAGGGTGTGGCAGCAGAGCAAGATCGACCCTCCCCTTTAAGAACTGACCGGCGCCAGTGTGTATGTTGAATGGCTAACTGAGAGCACCTGCACTGCACCCTCCCTCTGTGGTAGTGCCTTGCTCCTCGGCCTTAGCGCCTTAAGAGAGTTGTGTAGCGCCTGATTTAGCGCTCCAATCATCCTCCAGGGGCGATAAAAACCAAGTTTGCTGTTGGAGGCGATAATTAGCGCCAGGCGTTAAACTTTGCGCACCGCCAGTAATGGCGCCCCATATGGGGCGATACCGAATTTTTCCCCCCAGTTCTATAACTCTATTTGTTCCCTTGCCATCAATGTCCTCCCTTAATTTATTCTTTCCTATGCTCACTTTACCTGTTTTGTTTATATTTTGGCTTCTTACATTTCTTGTAGATTCCTCCCCCCTTCTTACTAGTTTAAAGCCTCTGCCACCTCCCTATTTACCCTTTCCGCTAGAACATGGGTCCCATCCCAGTTCAGGTGGAGCCCGTCCCATCAGTACATCTCCTTCCTGTCCCAGAACTGGCGCCAGTGTCCCATTAAAAGAAACTCCTCTTTCCTACACCAGCCCTTTAGCCACGTGTTAATTCTCCTGATCTGTCTGCTTCTATGCCAATTTGCATGTGGCTCGGGCAAAAATCCAGAGATTATTACTCTCGAGGTCCTGCTTTTTAGTTAGAGCCTAACTGCTGAATCTCTTTCAGCAGGACCTCCTCCTTGTTCCTACCTATGTCATTTGTTCCAACATGGACCACGACAACTGGATTTACCCCCTCCCTTTCCAAGTTCCTCTCCAGCTAGCATGAGATATCCCTTACCCTTGCAACACACCCTTCGGTATTCTCGTTCTTGGCTGTAGAGGACGCTATCTATCCCCCTAATTATAGAGTGCCCTAATACTACCACATTTTTCTTCTGCTCTTCCCTCCCCTTGGACAGCCTTCTGAGCCATGTGCCATGGTCTGTGTTGTGGCTGTCCTCCCTGCAGTCTTTCTCCTTGTCCTCACTGGTAGCGAGTATATCGTACCTGCGGGACCTCCTTCTCAACTTCTCGTTAAACCCCGCTACCTGGCTCCCTAACAGTCACACCCTCCCATTCCTGAACCTGTGCTTTTCTCTGGGGTGTGACCGTATTCTAGAAGAAACTGTCCAGAAAATCCTCCCCCTTCCTTATGTGTCGGAGTGTCTCCAACTTGCACTCCAGCTCAAAGGGGGAAAAATTCAGTTGGTAGCACCACCCGTTAGCGCCTTAAGAGGGCGCTAATGGGGCGCAAAGCAACTAGCGCTCGGGCGCGGCGATATCCGCGCCTCTCGAGAAATTGACCGGACATTTTGCGGTGGCGCTAAACAATACCGCCACGATCTCCTGCACCGGCAGATCGTGACGTCAGTCGAGTGCGCAATGCCCCATTAGCGCCCCGGACCGGAAATTGAGTGGCGCCCCCTGCCTTACCGCCTGCCGCTAGCAATGACAGGTTGAGGGGAGCGTTTTGCTGTCAGAAAGGGACTAGGGGAGCGCTATTTAAAGGCGACCACTTCCTGCCTTTTTTTATCGGTGACATTTTTGCACCACGCATTCTGAGAGAGAGAGAGACTTCTGGAGAGATTCAATGCTGTGTGAAGGAGTTTTGGGTACTGAGCAGCACTTTGCAGGTTGGTTTTGATCTGCCCTTCCTTGTGTCGAGTTAGAAGAGACTATGGGGTCTGCACTCTGAGCTCTTCCCCTGGTTCTCTCCATTGTTCTTTCCAGCAGATTTGATGTATAGGTCTCTCCAGGCTGAGATTCAGGCCGAGATTCAAGGCTGCAATGAGCAGGATGTGGATGGAGAGCAAGATCAAACCTCCCCTTTAAGATAAAAACAGTAAATGCAGGAGCAACTCAGCAGGTCAAGCAGCATCTGTGAAGAGAGAAACAGATTTTAATGTTTCAGGTCGATGACCATTCGTCAGAACTCCCCTTTAAGAATTGGATGGTGCCAGTGTGTCTGTGTTACATTGCTGACTGAAATCACATGAGATTCGTCAGCGCTGTGACGTAGCGCCTCGCTCCTCGGCCTTAGCGCCTTAAGAGAGGTGTGTAGTGCCTGATTTAGCGCTCCAATCACCTCCAGGGGCGATAAAAGCCAAGTTTGCTGTCGGAGGCGATAATTAGCGCCAGGCGCTAAACTTTGCGCACCGCCAATAATAGCGCCCCAAATGGGGCGATACCAAATTTTTCCCCCAATGACTCTGAGCCGGAGAGATTCGAGATGGAGACATCTCCTGCAGACGTGTTTGCTTTTGGGAGAATCTGAGGCCTTCAACTGAAATTTTTAATGAAGGAATTAAAAGACTCAAAAGATATTCACTGGATAAATTTAATAATATTTTGAATTACGTAATTTTAGAATTTTTTATTCTATTTAAACCTTTATTATGGACATTAGAAGTTACTGAGTAAAAATAGCCGCTAAAAAAAAGAAGCAGTTTGAACTATTTATGGGAAGCAAGTTTGTAGATTGCATAGCCTTTGGAGCATATTCTCCTATCTATAAAATAGCAGCTATTGTGTGGCTACTATGTGACGCATTTAATATTGGAAATACTATTACAGTGCCACCTACAGGAGTATCAAGTAGTGAAGGTACATAAAATGGGGTAGAAATTTATATGCGTTGCATTCATTTTTCAGGCTGCAGAAGCATGGTGTATCTGAGGGTCTGAAGCAACTCTACACCTGCTCTTCCTGTATCAATAGATTGTTTAGATTTAGATCACCACTAAATTTGGCACAATCTGAACTTGGTAACCAAAGGGAGGAAATGCTTGATATGGATTGGAGACACTAGAGATAACAATACAGCGCTATCAATAATTTTATTAGTATCTATAGCTAGACCAATACCTTTCAATGTATATCATTACATGAATATTTTCAGCTGCCATTTCACAGCACTCTAATAAAATTAACTTCCTTCTCAGATCATTAATTTCCAGATTGAGTTGCTTTCAGAAATAAGAGTATGACTGAAATATCGATTTATGTACCACTATAATGTTGCAGGCCCTAGTGACTTGAACAAAGCTGATGCCTTTTCTAATCAGTTGCTACAAAGAATACTGCCACTGCATACATTTCAAAAGAAAAAGAATGGGTAGCATTTTGCCTATCTGAGTAATCACTACAGTGCACACAACCTAATACAATTAAGATATAATTACTTTTGCATTTTGTGGTTGTGTAATAACATCACAAACAGTACTTAGTAACTTTATTCCACTTCAGTTTTGTGTACATCAGTGTACCATCCAATTGTCATGTGCAGCATAGTAATTCTGAAAATATATGTACATATGAATCTGATGCAAATGTGAAGGACCCAATATTAGAATCCGAACATCACGGAAAGAACTTGTAAAGAAATTCAAATGATGGGTACCCACTGTTCATGCAAATCCAGCTAAATCTGTCTTCAAAAAGCATAGAAATTATACATTCAGCTTTCTATGTTCCAAGTGGGTTGATTAAACTGCAAAGAATAATCCATAATCGAGGGCAGAAACAAATTAGGTAGATTTAAAACAGGAGAGATGCCAAAAGCATCCCTCCTACGGCCTCTGGATGAGTAATAGACAGTCTTAATCCTAGGTCAAAAATACATTGAAGTACTTGAGAGGGAACATTAAATGAAACCAACCCAAGCGTCACCCATATCAAGGAACCCTTAAACATCTAGTCCTCCTTCAGGTTCTGATGTCACTCCAACAGGTGCATCTCCACCAGAGAGTATAAAGTAGGGGCTGAAAGGATGGGACTGAATTACAACCTACAAACCATATGAGAGACGATAGCAAAATACTGTGGATGCTGGAAATCCAAAATAACAACAGAAAATGCTGGAAAAACTCAGCAGGCCAGGGCAGCATCTGTGGAGAGAGAAACGGAGTTAACGTTTCAGGTCGAAGACCATGAGAGAATTGGGTAATCAAGTGATAACTTAATCATTTTTAGGTGCATTTTGACTTGTACATTTTAGCACAACAACAGCCCAAATTACTATCCTGCTTGTGTTTTACCTTGCCCATGGGGGGTCTAAGATTCTTAGTGCAAATAATAAGTAGCCATGGGCCTCATAAAGACATTGATAGAGGTCACTCAACCAATCAGACAGCTTTAAAATAAAATCTACTGACCTACAGATCCTCCTGGACAAGGTCTGCCAGAAGAAAGGAAGAAGACCAGCTAAAGCAGTCACCAGAGCCACTTGGAGGGAGCTAGCAATGATGTTGGGTTCCACCTCTCACCTACAGGACAGTGGAAGAGTTCTGCAAAACAGTTTAATGACCCAACCAGGGCAGGCAAGGTAGGTAAACTGTGACCTTCACCTTTCCACTTTGGCAGCATGGGACCCCCTCCACCACTGTACATAGAAACATAGAAGATAGGAGCAGGAGCAGGCCATTCGGCCCCTCGAGCCTGCTCCGCCATTTAATGAGATCATGGCTGATCATCCAAATTAAGTACCCTGTCCCTGCTTTCTTCCCATATCCCTTGATCCCTTTAGCCTTAAGAAATATATCTAACTCCTTCTTGAATATACTCACAAGTATCTCATTTTGTCTTCTTCTGCTAGTTGCTGTGGAATAAAATGAAATGATGATGAGGACAATGATGAGGGTGATGATGATGATGAAGAGATGGAAGGGAGTCAGAAGTTGTTGGACATTTATGATAATGACAATGATGGCTACCCTCCCCTTGTACCTCTGGTGCCCATGTCCCTCTCTCCGTTATGCTATCTTTATTGCCCATCTTATCTGACCCATGCACCAGCTCAAACACTGTCACCTAGGAGTGGTCTAGTGAGTGGGGAGGAGGATATTGCACCAGGTTACTCACTTAGCACAAAGGAGCTGGAAGAATGGCGAGTGGATGAGAACTCAGTTGTTCCCAAGCCAACGCTGCAATGGTGCCTTACCCTTGGCTGAGGAGGCAGTGGATTCGGATCTCATGGGTTCTGCTATGAAAGGAAGAATGTCCTATGAATGTCACACCTATGTGCAGACACTAAGGTAGCTCCACCAGGATGTACAGCATATGAAAGGGGTCTTGAACCAGTCCATTGGCTTCAAATGCAATTTTATCCTCATTCCCAAGATCAATGGAGCCTGTGGCAGCTTTGACTGCTACATCACAACAGTGCCTCCGGCAAATAGTTACCTCCTCCTCTTTGGAAGCACAGACTGCACTCTGGAGGTACTAAGGGACTAGTTTGAAGTACTTGGGGTCAGGTTGCAGGAGACATTCTCTCTGGACTTTCAGGATCTGGTTGAAACCATTAGGTCTGCCATCCTACTGATCATTGACCACCCAGAACCTGGGCTCCGCATCAGTGGCATGGCTAGAGTCGACTGATATGAGGCTGTGGACTCTCATTATCTCACATTCCAATCCTCCAATCTAGACCCTCAGAGACTTAAACAGAGAGCATGTAGGAGGCTGGATCAGGCTTCCCAGGCAGGAGGTGCAGTTCATAATGGATCCTTCCCAGAACTCAGCTGTCATGAGACAAGGACCACTTCACTCCCAAGAGCCTTGTTGTAATGATGTTACCTGGTGAGTTTGGTAGTCTAACTGGGGTCATCATGAGCCATGGAACAAGGTGTAGGCCTTGTCTCTCAGAATCCATCCCAACATTTGACTGTCTTCCTTGAATAGACCTGAGAGGCTGCAGTTTTTCATGCAAGTTTGGCATTGACATGCAGATTTCGTTATAGCTGATCAAAAAACAGCTTGAAATTCAAATGGTGCACAATAGGAGCAATACGGGTGCCATCTATAGCCTTCTGAACACTGGGGGCTAAAAATTTGGGGGCTTTACACCACCCATTACCATCAAAAGGTAGCAAGAAGACTGAGGCTGCCACGCTTTCACCAGCTGGTAGTGGGTCCCTCTGCTTCCATCATTTTCCGAGGTCTGGCAGTTTTGCTGGTAAGAGCAATGGCCCTGCAAATTTAAATTAGGGACAGGTGATGTACACCGACTTATCATCACCTCGGTGAACTTGGACCTTAGCGCTGAGTTCAGCACTGGATTCTAAGCTCGTCACGGAAACCCAGCGTTCAGCAGGCTCACAGAGGCGCTGTCAGCACCTCTTAAGGGGAAACACACATCTTTCAGGTAAGTTTGCATTTAAGATTTGGGACTGGATTTTTTTGATTTTATTGAAGTAATGGTTTGCTGTAATACATGTTAAAAGTCTTTTAAGTGTGTAGAGAGTGCTGCTGGATGCTTGCAAGGCCTTGGATGGTAAAGGAAGGCCTCGGAGAAGACAGAAAATGCTACAAATACTTAGCAGGTCAGGCAACATCCGTGGAAAGAGAAACATGGTTCATGTCTCAGGTCAAGATGCTGCCTGACCTGCTGAGTATTTCCAACATTTTATGCTTTTATTTTAGACTAGCTGGGGGAGCCCGGCGTTGCCAGGGCTGTTTTGGGCCGGGCGGTTTAAATCGAGTCACAGGCTTTCGGTCCTGTCTCTCTGTGAATCTGCTGCCGGGCAACATTTCTACCTTTCAATATCTTCAAAGATGAAAGTGAAAGTACTTATAAAACATTTTTGGTAAATCTTATGTTATTTGTAAATGAGCGACTAACTGTTTTGGGCCAGGCAGTTTAAATCGAGTCCCAGGCTTTCGGCCCTGTCTCTCTGTCCCTCTGTGAATCTACTGCCGGGCAACATTTCTACCTTTTAAGACCTTCAAAGATGAAAGTGAAAGTACTTATAAAAAGTTTTTGGTAAATCTTATGTTATTTTTAAAAGAGATACTAACTTTTTCGAAGCTGGATTAGCAGATTTTGAGCTGGAAGTAGTTGAATTAATGGCTGCCAGATCCCTGAGATGAAAACGATTAGTCCCACCCACACACACACCGATTGGTCAACCATCAAGTGACTGAACTGTAGAATTGGTCACTCATGACAGAAGAACATAAGAACATAAGAAATAGGAGCAGGAGTAGGCCAATCGGCACCTCGAGCCTGCTCCGCCATTCAATAAGATCATGGCTGATCTGATCCTAACCACCAATCTCCATCACAGAACTATCTCCTGAAACTAACAGAATTAGACACACGAAATAGGAGCAGGATCAGGCTACACGGCCCCTGGGCCCGCTCCGCTACCCACAGGGCCATGACCGATCCGAACCTAGACTCATGTCCAAATTCCTGCCCGCTCCCCGTAACCCTTAATTCGCTTTACTTCTAGGAAACTGTCTATTTCTGTTTTAAATTTATGTAATGATGTAGCTTCTACAGCTTTTTGGGGCAGCATATTCCATGGACCTACCACCCTCTGAGTGAAGTAGTTCCTCCTCATCTCAGTTTTGAAAGAGCAGCCCCTTATTCTAAGTCTGTGCCCCCTAGTTTTAGTTTCACCCATCATTGGGAACATCCTCCCCGCATCCACCCGATCCAACCCCTTCACAATCTTAAATGTTTCAATAAGATCGCCTCTCATTCTTCTGAACTCCAATGAGTAGAGTCCCAATCTACTCAACCTCTCCTCATATGTCCATCCCCTCATCCCCGGGATTAACCGAGTGAACCTTCTTTGTACTGACTCAAGAGCAAGTATGTCTTTTCTTAAGTATGGACACCAGAACTGTATGCAGTATTCCAGGTGCGGTCTCACCAATACCTTGTACAACTGAAGCAATACCTCCCTATTTTTATATTCTATCCCCCTAGCAATGAAAGCCAACATTCCATTGGCCTTCTTAATCACTTGCTGCACCTGCATACTAACCTTTTGAGTTTCGTGCACCAGGACCCCCAGATCCCTTTGTACTTCAGTACTTTCAGGTTTCTTGCCATTAAGATAATAACTTGCTCTACGATTTTTCCTGCCAAAGTGCATAACCTCACACTTTCCAGTATTGTATTCCATCTGCCAAATCTCTGCCCACTTACTTAGCCGATGTCCCCTTGCAGGTTTTTTATGTCCTCCTCACTCACTACTTTCCCTCCCATCTTAGTATCATCTGCAAACTTTGATATGTTACACTCGGTCCCCTCCTCCAAATCGTTAATATAGATTGTAAAGAGTTGGGGACCCAGCACTGACCCCTGCGGAACACCACTAGTTACTGATTGCCAGTCTGAGAATGAACCATTTATCCCAACTCTCTGCCTTTTGTTAGATAGCCAATCCTCTATCCATGCCAGAATATTACCCCCAATCCCGTGATTTTTTATCTTAAGCAATAATCTTTTGTGTGGCACCTTGTCAAATGCCTTTTGGAAGTCTAAATACACTACATACACTGGTTCCCCTTTATCCACCCTATATGTTACTTCCTCAAAGAACTCCAGCAAATTTGTCAAACATGATTTCCCCTTCATAAAACCATGCTGACTTTGTCCTATTAAATTATGATTATCCAAATGTCCTGTTACTGTCTCCTTAATAATGGACTCCAAAATTTTACCTACCACAGATGTTAGGCTAACCGGTCTATAGTTTCCAGCCTTCTGTCTACTGCCCTTTTTAAATAAGGGTGTTACATTAGCAGTTTTCCAGTCTGCCGGGACCTTTGCTGAGTCTAGGGAGTTTTGGAAAATTATTACCAATGCATCCACAATCCCTACCGCCACTTCCCTCAAGACCCTAGGATGTAAGCCATCAGGTCCAGGTGATTTATCCGCCTTGATTCCCATTATTTTACCGAGTACCACTTCCTTAGTGATTTTGATCGTGTTTATCTCCTCCCCCCCTATAGCCCCCTGTTTGTCCAGTGTTGGGATATTCTTAGTGTCCTCTACTGTAAAGACTGACACAAAATATTCATTCAGTGTTTTTGCCATCTCCATATATCCCACCATTAATTTCCCGGCCTCATCCTCTAAGGGACCAACATTTACTTTAGCCACCCTTTTTCTTTTTATATAACTATAAAAACTCTTACTATCTGTTTTTATATTTTTTGCTAATTTACTTTCATAATCTATCTTCCCTTTCTTAATCAATCTTTTTGTTATTTTTTGCTGTCTTTTAAAGTTTTCCCAATCCTCTATCCTCCCACTAGATTTGGCTACCTTATATGCCCTTGTTCTTAGTCGAATACTATCCTTAATTTCTTTACTTAGCCACGGATGGCTGTCTTTTCTTTTACACACTTTTCTTCTCAGTGGACTATATATTTTTTGGAAGTTGTAAAATAACTCCTTAAATGTACTCCACTCATCATGTATCGTCTTACCTTTTAATCTATTGTCCCAATCCACTCCACTCAATTCCGCTCTCATATCTTCATAGTCTCCTTTATTCAAGATTAGCACGCTTGTTTGAGATCCAACCTTCTCACCCTCTAATTGAATATGGAATTCAACCATGTTATGGTCACTCATTCCAAGGGGATCCTTTATTAGGACATTTTTAATTAATCCTGTCTCGTTACACAGGACCAGATCTAAGGTTGCTTGCCCCCTGGTCGGTTCAGTTACATACTGCTCAAGAAACCCATCCCTAATACACTCAATGAACTCATCCTCAAGGCAGCCCTGCCCAATTTGATTTCTCCAATTAATATGATAGTTAAAATCCCCCATAATTATAGATGTTCCCTTATTACAAGCCTCAACTATTTCCTGATTGATACTCCGTCCAACCGAGTTGCAACTGTTCGGAGGCCTATAGACTACGCCCACTCGTGTTTGTTTCCGCTTATTATTCCTTATCTCCACCCAAACTGTTTCATTATCCTGATCTTTTGACCCAATATCATTTCTCTGTATTACAGTGATTCCTTCCTTTATTAACATAGCCACCCCACCTCCCCTTCCTTCCTGCCTGTCCTTCCTGATTGTTAAATAACCTGGTATGTTTAATTCCCAGGCATTGTCACCCTGCAGCCATGTTTCTGTAATGGCCACAAGATCATACCCATATGTAGTTATTTGTGCCATTAACTCATCTATTTTGTTACGAATGCTACGTGCATTCAGATAGAGAACTTTCAAATATGTTTTGTGACACTTAGTTCCTGCTTTTGCCCTTTTTATTACTTTACCTTTTACTCCATACCTTCTGCCCCTTCCTGACACGCTCTGGTTTTTAATTTCCCCACTGCTACCTAAGTCTATGACCTTCTCTGTTGTCATTTTTATTATTTGCTCTCTAGGAACCTCCCCCCCACTAGTTAGTTTAAAGCACAGGATTGGTCGACCTTGACGTCAGTCAATCAATGCTAATGAGCGGATAATGAGTGGAATTTTGAAGGTTTTTTTGTATAAAGCGCGAACAATTTTTGTCCAACCGAAAAGTAATTATGCTTACGACCGTTCTGGAATCGTAAGCTTTCTTTGGATGTAACGCACGTGTAGGTACGCTCTATAACTTTCGAGTGTATAGCCGGACAGACAAAATGGAAGGAACCACTTTATATATATATAATAATATATATACTAGCTGGGGGAGCCCGGCTTTGCCAGGGCTGTTTTGGGCCGGGTGGTTTAAATCGAGTGCCAGGCTTTGGGGCCTCTCTGTGTCCCTCTGTGAATCTGGTGCCGGGCAACATTTTAAATCGAGTCCCAGGCTTTTGGGCCCTGTCTGTGTCTCTTTGTGAATCTGCTGCCGGGCAACATTTCTACCTTTTAATACCTTGAATGAGGAAAGTGAAAGTAATAATAAAACGTTTTTGGTAAATCTTATGTTATTTTTAAAAGAGATACTAACTTTTTCAAAGCTGGATGATCAAAGTAGTTTGAGCTGGAAGCTGAAGTAATGGCAGTGAAACAATGGCTGCCAGATCCCTGAGATGAAAACGATTAGTCCCGCCCACACACACACACACACCGATTGGCCAACCATCAGGGGACCGTACTGTAGGATTGGTCAATCGTGACGGCACAGGATTGGTCGAACCTTGACGTCAGTCAATCAATGCTAGCAGATAATGAGTTTAATTTTGAAGGTTTTTTACATAAGGCGCGAACAATTTTCGTCCGACCGAAAAGTAAATATGCTTACGAGCGTCCCGGAAGCGTAAGCTTTCTTCGGAGGTAACGCGCGCGTAGGTACGCTGTATAACTTTCGAGCGCATAGCCGGACAGACGCACACCCGAGGACAGACAGAAGGACAGACAGAAGGACAGACAGGCAGATAAACTCCTTTATATATATAGATATAGCTGGGGGGAGCCCGGCTTTGCCAGGGCTGTTTTGGGCCAGGCAGTTTAAATCGAGTCCTAGGCTTTAGGGCCCTGTCTGTGTCCCTTTGTGAATCTGCTGCCGGGCTCCAGCAGATCCAGGTTCTGCTGTAGACCCTCCTTAGTTGGTGACAGCAGAACCAGGTCATCTGCATAGAGGAGGACTTTAACCTTGGATTCATATAGGGTGAGGCCGGGTGCTGTAGATTGTTCAAGTAGTTTTGCCAATTCATTTATGTAAATACTAGCTGGGGAGAGCCTGGCTTTGCCAGGGCTGTTTGGGCCGGGCAGTTTAAATCGAGTCCCAGGCTTTAGGGCCCTGTCTGTGTCCCTTTGTGAATCTGCTGCGGGCAACATTTCTACCTTTTAATACCTAGAAAGATGAAAGTGAAAGTACTTATAAAAGGTTTTTGGTAAATCTTATTTTTAAAAGAGAAACTAACTTTTTCAAAGCTGGATGATCAAAGGGCTTTCAGGCCCTGTCTCTCTCTCTCTCCCTGTGTGAATCTGCTGCCGGGCAACATTTCTACCTTTTAATACCTTGAAAGATGAAAGTGAAAATACTTATAAAATGTTTTTGGTAAATCTTATGCTATTTTTAAAAGAGATACTAACTTTTTCAAAGCTGGATGATCAAAGGGCTTTCAGCCCTGTCTCTCTCTCTCTCCCTGTGTGAATCTGCTGCCGGGCAACATTTCTATCTTTTAATACCTTGAAAGATGAAAGTGAAAGTACTTATAAAACGTTTTTGGTAAATCTTATGTTATTTTTAAAAGAGATACTAACTTTCAAAGTAGTTTGAGCTGGAAGCTGAAGTCATGGCTGCCAGATCCCCGAGATGAAACGATTAGTCCCGCCCACACACACACACACCGATTGGTCAACCATCAGGGGACCGTACTGTAGGATTGGTCAATCGTGACGGCACAGGATTGGTCGAACCTTGACGTCAGTCAATCAATGCTAGCAGATAATGAATTTAATTTTGAAGGTTTTTTGCGTAAGGCACGAACATTTTTCGTCCGACTGAAAAGTAAATATGCTTACCAGCATCCCGGAAGCGTAAGCTTTCTTCGGAGGTAACGCGCGCGTAGGTACGCGGTATAACTTTCGAGCGCATAGCCGGACAGACGCACACCCGAGGACAGACAGACAGAAGGACAGACAGATCGACCGCTTTATATATATAGATACTAGCTGGAGTGCCCGGCGGCGCCGAGGCTTTTTCGAGGGCATGTTGTTGTTGGAAGAGAGAGAGAGAGCGACTGGGGGAAGAGCGAGAGGGACTGGGGGGGAAGAGAGAGAGGGACTGGGGGGGAAGGGAGAGAGGGACTGGGGGGAAGGGAGGGACTGGGGGGGAAGGGAGAGAGGGACTGGGGGGGAAGGGAGAGAGGGACTGGGGGGAAGGGAGGAGAGCGACTGGGGGGAAGGGAGAGAGGTACTGGGGGAAGGGAGAGAGGGACTGGGGGGGAAGAGATGAGAGCGACTGGGGGGAAGAGAGAGAGGGACTGGGGGGGAAGAGAGAGAGAGCGACTGGGGGGAAGAGAGAGAGCGACTGGGGGAAGGAGAGAGCGACGGGGGGAAGAGAGAGAGCGACGGGGGGGAAGAGAGAGACTGACTGGGGGGAAGAGAGTGAGCGACTGGGGGGGAAGAGAGAGAGTG
>NC_140992.1:102888463-102972691 GCF_052327205.1 Somniosus microcephalus | reverse complement strand
AAAGAGAGAGAGTAGTTATGCTCTATAACTTTTGAGTGACAGACAGACAGACACCACGATCCTTTTATATATATATATATATAGATAGATAGATAGATAGATATTACTGCCTATTGGAGTCATCACGAGATCTACTGGTTAGGATGCAGCCTTTCAAAAATCAGAGGGCCCTCGGTGTGAGTTCCATCACCACTAAAAGTTTCTACATGAGTAAACCCTTTTGGCGACAGGATCTGGTCTACCCAATGACAGATGTATAACAGCACTGCTGAGAAGCCAACATGAACCTTGAGTAAATAACTGGCCCCTGTCTACAGGAATTGTGCATGTCCTAATTCCAGGCCAATAAAAGGGAGGTGACTACTTCCCTTATGCCTCGCTTTTAATTATGGGCTGCAGGAAACTTAGATTTACGTTACTGCCTGGCAACTTTGCTCAGCGGTAGCACTCTTACCTCCTGAGATTTAATTTTATTTGCCACCTATTGGCCCACATCAAGCCATAATCCTGCCCTTCTTTAGGCTTGGGGAAGGTGACCAACACAGAACACTGTTTAGATATATGTGGCTCCATTTTTCTTTCGTGGAAGCAATAACGCCAGTCCCCTAGTTTAGCCGATCGCTTTTTTTGTGCGACCACTGTTAGTTCAATTTGAAGACTTCAGCTGGTGAATTATCCAGGTTGCGAAATTCTGACAGCTGCTCAAACTATATTTTTAAAAACGCTTCTCCAGATTTAAGTGGTTTTTGGTGTCAACTATGACAATTAAGAGATTATCCTTTAATTGTCCTTAAAGAATTCCATTTATCTGCTGAAGCTCGAATTTACTGTAATTTGCCTTGCTACACATTTTCTACATAATACATAAATTACTCGTTTTGGTTGTGAGGTTAAAATGAACCTTTAGAAACAGCTGCTCCAATTTCCTTTAAGTTCTTTTGTGATTTTTTGTTAGGCTGTTTTTTAAGTACCCTTATCTAAAATCCTTCAAGGTATTTTTGATAGCACAATTGCGATTCACTTACAACCGTCAAACCATCCAAGTACAAAGCAAAATAGATTGCAAAATAGATTTATGTTCTTCAGAATAAAGATATCACTTAAATAAATAAGTAGTTATGGGGGGGGGTGCATTTTTGATGCAGCTTTGAATCAAGCCCCTCATTTAAATTAAACTGCAGATTGTTAATGATGCTGTGGTGACGATCTTAGTATCTATTTAAATTGCTCCTTTATTTCGGTGTAAATTTACAAGGCCCTTGTATCTTATCCTTTGGAGCTGCTACACGGTATAGATCCTGTTGGCTGTTTTTCATCCTTATCAGTTCCACATATTGTTTTACATTTGAAAGAGCGCTCCAAGATTCGTGGACTTTCAAGTCATTCATCAGATACTATTGTGTTTTGTTTTATTGCTGGATGGGACCAGACACATAAAAGAATGTTGCAACACAGGAAAATGCATGCTGAGACCCCGAATAAGTCATCAATGTTATTACGATAAGGCCGGAGGATAGTGACAAAGAATCTTAATACCTGTCACTCACACACATGTCTCTTGTGTATGTAGGCACCACGAGCTCACATCCGTTTGTGCTATTGTGTTTGAATTCCCTGTTGTTTAAGGTGGTAGAATGTCAGTACTGAGTAGCAAAACATTTGCCACTTTAGGCATTCAGTATCAGCATCAAGTGCTCCCAGATAAGGCATAGCGCCGGTAGCTGCTGAATAAATTCCCTCTACTCTGTCTCAGCCCTGACTGCACAGTGTGGCATTAAATTTCCCACACCAGCCATCTTGTGGTCGCTCTGAGTGAGATTTGCAACTAGAAGTCTTTCTTCCCATAAATCCAGGCTCAATTTGAACCCAGAGGTGCAAGCAAACCACTGCTCCACCCAGTTCTCCTTCCCCCACTTATTTCTGTTCTGAGGGAGCAAAATATATTTTAGTTTGCACTTGTGTGATAAGTTACAAAGGAACATAAGAAATAACATAGAAACATAGAAACATAGAAGATAGGAGCAGGAGTAGGCCATTCGGCCCTTCGAGCCTGCTCCGCCATTCAATGAGATCATGGCTGATCATCCAAATTCAGTACCCTGTCCCTGCCTTCTCCCCATATCCCTTGATCCCTTTAGCCTTAAGAAATATATCCAACTCCTTTTTGAATATATTTAATGAACTGGCCTCCACCGCCCTCTGTGGCAGAGAATTCCACAGGTTCACCACTCTCTGGGTGAAGAAATTCCTCCTCATTTCAGTCCTAAATGGCTAACCCCTTATCCTTAGACTATGACCCCTGGTTCTGGACTCCCCGGCCATCAGAAACATCCTTCCTGCATCTAGTCTGTCCAGGCCTGACAGAATTTTATAGGTTTCGATGAGATCCCCTCTCAATCTTCTAAACCCCAGTGAGTATAAGCCCAATCGACACAATCTCTCCTCATACGTCATTCCTGCCATCCCAGGTATCAGCCTGGTGAATCTTCGCTGCACTCCTTCCATGGCAAGAACGTCCTTCCTCAGGTAAGGCGACCAAAACTGCACACACTACTCAAGGTGTGGTCTCACCAAGGCCCTGTACAACTGCAGCAAGATATCCTTGTTCTTGTACACGAACCCTCTTGCTACGAAGGCCAACATACCATTTGCCTTCTTAACCGCCTGCTGCACCTGCGTGCTTACCTTCAGCGACTGGTGTACAAGAAAACCCAGGTCTCTTTGCACTTCCCCTTCTCCCAATCTATTGCCATTCAAATAATAATCTGCCTTCCTGTTTTTGCCACCAAAGTGGATAACCTCACATTTATCCACATTATAGTGCATTTGCCATGTTTCTGCCCAATCACCCAACCTGTCCAAATCGTACTGGAGTTTCATGACATCCTCCTCACAGCATACCCTCCCACCCAGCTTTGTGTCATCTGCAAATTTGGAGATATTACATCCAATTCCCTCGTCCAAATCATTAATATATATTGTGAACAGCTGGGGTCCTAGCTCCGATCCTTGTGGTACCCCACTAGTCACTGCATGCCACTCGGAAAACGACCCGTTTATTCCAACTCTTTGCTTTCTGTCCGCCAACCAGTTCTCTATCCAAGTCAATACCTTGCCCCCAATCCCATGTGCCTTAATTTTGCACGCTAATCTCTTATGTGGGACCTTATCGAAAGCCTTCTCAAAGTCCAAATACACCACATCCACTGGTTCTCCCTTATCTATTTTACCAGTTACATCCTCAAAAAATTCCAGTAGATTAGTCAAGCATGATTTACCTTTTGTAAATTCACGTTGACTTTGTCCGATCCAGTCATTGCTTTCCAAGTGCTCTGCTATTACATCTTTTATAATGGACTCTAGCATTTTCCCCACTACCGATGTCAAGCTTACCGGTCTATAATTCCCCGCCTTTTCTCTACCACCTTTTTTGAACAGTGGGGTAACATTAGCTACCCGCCAATCTATGGGTACCGTTCCAGAGTCTATCGAGTTCTGGAAGATGACCAGCAATGCATCTACTATTTCGAGGGCCACTTCCTTAAGTACCCTGGGATGTAGATTATCAGGCCCTGGGGATTTATTGGCCTTCAGTCCCATCAATTTTCCTAACACCATTTCCCTACCAATACTGAGTTCTTTCAGTTCCACCCTTTCATCAGACCCTATGTTCCCCAGCATCTTTGGGAGGTTATTTGTGTCCTCCTTTATGAAGACAGAACCAAAATATGTATTTAGTTGGTCTGCCATTTCTTTGTTCCCCATTATAAAGTCCCCCGATTCTGACTGCAAGGGACCTACGCTTGACTTCACCAGTCTTTTTCTCTTCACATATCTATAAAAGCTTTTACAGTCAGTTTTTATGTTCCGTGCAAGCTTACTCTCATATTCTATTTTCCCTTTCTTAATTAATCCCTTTGTCCTCCTTTGTTGAATCCTAAACTGCTCCCAATCCTCAGGATTATTGCTTTTTCTGGCCAATTTATATGCCCTCTCCTTGGACTTTATGCTATCCCTAATTTCCCTTGTTAGCCACGGTTGGGTCACCTGTTTTGTTTTATTTTTATGCCAAACTGGGATGAACAAATTCTGTAGTTCATCCATTCGGTCTTTGAATGTTTGCCATTGCCTTTCCACAGTCAACACTTTGAGTGCCATTCCCCAATCAATCCTACCCAACTCGCTCCTCAGACCATCGTAGTTTCCTTTATTTAAATTGAGGACCCTAGACTCTGAGTCAACTACTTCATTCTCCATCTTAATGAAGAATTCAATCACATTATGATCGCTCCGACCCAAGGGGCCTCGTACAACAAGATTGCTAATTAATCCTTTCTCGTTACATAATACCCAGTCTAAGATGGCCTGATCTCTGGTTGGTTCCTCGACATATTGGTCCAGGAAACCATCCCGTAAACATTCCAGGAATTCCTCCTCCACAGTATTGTTACTAATTTGGTTGGCCCAATCTATATGTAGATTAAGGTCACCCATGATGACTGCTGTGCCCTTATTGCACGCTTCTTTAATTTCCCTTTTAATGCCATCCCCAACCTCCACCTTACTGTTTGGAGGTCTATAAACCACTCCCACTAACGTTTTTCCCCCTTATTATTTCTCAATTCTACCCATACAGATTCCACCTCATTAGAGCTAATATCCTTCATTACAATTGTGTTAATCCCTTCTTTAACCAGTAATGCTACCCCACCTCCCTTTCCTTTTTGCCTATCTTTCCTGAATATCGAATACCCCTGGATGTTGAGTTCCCAGTCCTGGCCTTCCTTGAGCCACATTTCCGTAATCCCAACCAAATCGTATTTGTTTACTTCTATTTGCGCAGCCAATTCATCCACCTTATTACAAATGCTCCTCGCATTAAAGCCTTCAGGCTTGTTTTTTTAACGCTCTTAGACCTATTAGAATTATTATTTACTGTGGCCATGTTTGATTTAAACCGTTGATTTCTCTGACTGCCACTTTTGTTTTTCTCCTTCCTATCTTTTGCTTTTATCCTTGTTTTCCTTTCCTCTGTCTCCCTGCTCAGGTTCCCAACCCCCTGCCATTTTAGTTTAAACCCTCCCCCACAGCACTAGCAAACACTCCCCCTAGGAGTAGGCCATATGGCCCCTTGAGCCTGCTCCGGCATTCAATAAGATTATGACAAAACTTTTACATTAACTCCACTTTCCTGCTCTAGAATCATAGGCCTAGAAATTCAGTATAGCCACGTTTGGGGCGCTACAGCTAGGCGTTCGCTAAATTTAGCGCCCGGCGCAACTTAGCGCCACCTTTGCCGATATTCAGTTGCATCACCCCAAGAGGTTGCTGCTGCGCTAAAGCAGGCGATGCACGACTATCATAAGGCGCTAAGCCGACGTGCCGAGGCGCTAACACCGAGGGCGGGCGCAGGGCAGGTGCGGCGAGTTGCTGATTGAAGGCAGACATGCTGGCGCCGGTCAGCTCTTAAAGGGGGAGGGTGGACTTGTTTAGCTGCCACACCCTGCACACTGCAGCCCTGAATCAAGGCCTGAACATTGCTGCTTCAAAAGTTCAACGCCCACGACTATGGAGAAGGCTAGGGAGCGAGCGCAGCGCTTCAGCGAGGGTGCCCTGAGGCTACTGGTTGACGCAGTGGAGCGCAGGCGACTTGTCCTCTTCCCTGATAGTGGCTGGAGGCCGCTGCCCAGCGAGTATAGAAAAGCCTGGAGGGAGGTGGCAAACAGGGTGACCTCCAACAGCATGGTTGCAGGACTCCTGTGCAATGCAGAAAAAAGTTCAACAACCTCACTCGGGTTGGCAGGGTGAGTACCCTTTCCAGTACCCTCCTCATCCCTGCATGTGCACCTCACTTTATGGCCAAAGGGACCTGAAAGCCCCAATGCCCAGCCCTCATCCAACAGCTATGGGACTCTCATGAAAATCACTTGCACATTCAGCACTTTACACACTGTCAGGGCTATTCCACCATGGGAGGCAGTGCAAGCAAGATGAGGGCTTGACACTGTCAGGGCTATTCCACCATGGGAGGCAGTGCAGGCAAGATGAGGGCTTGACACTGTCAGGGCTATTCAACCATGGGAGGCAGTGCAGGCAAGATGAGGGCTTGACACTGTCAGGGCTATTCCACCATGGGAGGCAGTGCAGGCAAGATCAGGGCTTGACACTATCAGGGCTATTCCACCATGGGAGGCAGTGCACGTAAGATCAGGGCTTGACACTGTACTTAGAGGCCGTCCTTTCTCTTACAGGGCAAGCTGGCCCACAATCGCAGGCAACAGCGACGGACCGGGGGAGGCCGTCCTGACCTCAAAGAGCTCAGCGACCTGGAGCAGCATGTGGAACGCATTATGGCAGGCCGGTTGATTGGCCCCGTCGCCAGTGGAGATGCCGACCCTGTTCTGCACTGCAATGGTAAGGTCATCACCTTTTTGACCTCTCTCTTTCCACTTGTGCCTCACGCCAGCATCCTTTGCCACTATCGAACCAATGCAGTGCATAGCAGCACTCGTGCCTCCCTCGCTGCCGCCCTGTCCTCACTCTAAAGCAACTCTTGTGCCTCCCTGCTTTCAGATGCTGAATCGCCAGGTGAGGAGGCGGGCCCTCAAGCTGCCACTGTCAGTGATTCTGAATTCGAGGAGGAAGAGGAAGCCAGCCCATCAGTGCCACCCTCAGCCGAGGCAGCCCATGGCCATGATGGGGACACGTCTTCCCTGGAGGGGATCAGGGGGTAAGGGTCTGAGGAGATTGAAGCTCCGGGGCCCAGCGGGCTGCAGCAACGCGGGAGGGGTGGGGAAGCTCGGCGGCCTTCTCCCCGGAGGGTGAGTGCGATCTCCAGTCCTGCTATGGTGAGCGCAGAGGAGGTGCGGCTCCTTGGTGAAATGGGCGCCCAGGCTGAACGCAGGTACACTGAGCTCATGGCTGCAGTGGCAAGGATGCCTGACTCCATAGAGTCACTGGCAAGGAGTGCTCAGGAATTCGGGGCAGCACAGGCAAGGAGTCTGCAAGAACTCAGTGCAGCACAGGCAAGGATTCTTCAGGACTTCGCGGCAGCACTGGCGGCTTCCAGCCAAGTGCTCAGTCGTGCTGTGCATTCACTGGCTGGTCTGATGCAGACACAGATCAGGGCCACACGGGCACTAACTGCTGCCACCCTCGCTGGATCGGCCAGGCATCGCTGGGGCCCTCGCCGTGCCACAGCAACCCAGCAGTCTGTGCTTCAGCAGATTGCTGCGCATGCTGCAGTGCTGGCCCGTGCGAGTGCCAGTGTATCAGCCGACCAGGGAGTGCCTGTGCTCTGTCAGGTTGGCAGCATTCCTGCAGCTAATACTGTCACTCCTCCACTGCAGCTGCCACCACCCGTAGGACAGACTGCTGCCACCCAAGCAGAGTTGGAGCAGTCAGCAGCCAGCCCCTCCAGGCCCAGAGCTGGTCCAGGCCGTCCCCCAAGGGCATCTGCCGTCTCACCATCTGACCCTCAGCAGCCTTCCCCCAGCCTTGCTGCAGCCACTGGGGTCCCATTGAGGAGGAGCTGCAGGGCGGGAAGGGGCCACTCGTGGAAGCGAGGCGGATCACCCTCGCAGGGGAAAAAGTAAAAGGTGTGGCCAAATGTTTTTTTTATATATGAAGGCTGAGAAGGTTTTTTTATATATGAAGGCCGAGAAGGTTTTTTATATATGAAGGCCGAGACTGTAGTGTTTGTTTTTTATATGAAAGCCGAGGATCATGGTCATTTTTGTATAACTTTTTTTCATTTTCTGAAGGTTGTGACAGCCAGTTATGTCTCTGAATGTTTTTTGGGGGGTTTATCTGAATTAGTTTGTCATGCGGGAAGGGCACAGAGTTTGCACAGTAAAAAATTTTCTTTAATCACATTTTCCATGTTTGCACTTTGAACTATTTGTTGCCTTGACCAGCTGAGGGCTTGCGGAGTGGCTCCATTCATGTTCTTTCATTGGCACAAGCCATTCCCTGTGAGGGGGCCTAGAATCGAGTTGCAATAAGCCACCGACGGACGGCCCTTGCACTTTGTGCCTCCCTCCCGTCTTGGTGCTCCTCCTCCTCCTCCGCCTCCTCCTCCTCCTCCTCCTCTGGTGGTCCTCCAATGTCTGCTGGCAGTGGCTGAGTCCTGAGGATAGCCAGGTTGTGCAGCATGCAGCACACTACAACGAAATGGGAGACTCGCTCAGGCGAGTACTGTAGGGCTCCACCGGAATGATCCAGACAGTGGAATCATTGCTTGAGCATGCCGATTGTGTGCTCACTGATGTTCCTGGTAGCTTGATGGCTGTCATTGTATCGCTCTTCAGCAGGGGTGCTGGGCGCACAGAGCGGGGTCATGAGCCAGGTGCACAAAGGATAGCCTTTGTCCCCGAGAAGCCATCCTCGTGGGTGAGCAGTGAGGCAAGGCGGAGGATAAAAGGAGCAGCGAGGCAAGGCCCGACCAGAGTGATGGACCTGGGTGAGCAGCGAGGCGAGGCGGAGGATAAAAGGAGCAGCGAACGAGGCCCGACCGGAGCGACGGACCTGGGTGAGCTGTGAGGCGAGGCAGAGGATAAAAGGAGCAGTGAACGAGGCCCGACCAGAGCGACAGACCTGGGTGAGCAGCGAGGTGAGGCGGAGGATAAAAGGAGCAGCAAACGAGGCCCGACCAGAGCGACGTACCTGGGTGAGCAGCGAGGCGGAGGATAAAAGGAGCAGCGAACGAGGCCTGACCAGAGCGACGAACCTGGGTGAGCAGTGAGGCGAGGCGACGGATAAAAGGAGCAGCGAACGAGGCCCGACCAGAGCGACGGACCTGGGTGAGCAGCGAGGAGAGGCGGCAGTTTAAAAGCAGCGGCAGCAGTGAGGCATACCAATTCAACAGTGGGGGAGAGAGGTAAAAAGTAATCAAAGTGTGACATCACCAGGAAGCAGGTAAGTGATTGGTTGGTGAGTATTTCTCTATTTTTTAAACTTTAACTCTGGTTTATAGTTACTAAGGTCTCTCTGGTGTAGCGGGGACTGTTGGTAAACCGTTTAACGGTAGTGTAATTAGTGGGATTGATTGATTTAATTTAAATTCAATTAATTAAATGGTAAGTCATGGCAGGACAGCCCGGCCACGTGATATGCTCCTCCTGCGATATGTGGGAACTCAGGGACACTTCCTGTGTCCCTGAAAACTATATGTGCAGGAAGTGCATCCAGCTGCAGCTACTGACAGACCGCATTGTGGCACTGGAGCTGCGATTGGATGCATACTGGAGCATTTGCGATGCTCAGGACATCGTGAATAGCACGTTTACAGAGTTGGACACACCGCAGGTATAGGTTGGACAGGAAGAAAGGGAATGGGTGACCAACAGGCGAAGTACTAGGTGCAGGCAGGTAGTGCAGGGGTCCCCTGTGGACATCCCCCTCTCAAACAGATACACCACTTTGAGTGCTGTTGGGGGAGATGGCTTATCAGAGGAAAGCAGCAGCAGCCAACTTCCTGGCACCAGGGGTGGCTCTGCTGCACAGCATGGGAGGAAAAAGAGTGGGAGAGCTAAAGTAATAGGGGATTCTATAGTAAGGGGAATAGATAGGCATTTCTGCAGCCGCAAATGAGACTCCAGGATGGTGTGTTGCCTCCCTGGTGCAAGGGTCAAGGATGTCTCAGAGCGGCTGCAGAACATCTTGGAAGGGGAGGGTGAACAGCCAGCTGTCGTGGTGCATATAGGCACCAACGATATAGGTAAAAAGCGGAATAAGGTCCTAAAAGCAGAATATAGGGAGTTAGGAGGTAAATTAAAAAATAGGACCTCAAAGGTAATAATCTCAGGATTGCTACCAGTGCCACGTGCTAGTCAGAGTAGAAATAGAAGGATATTTCAGAAGAATGGTGCAAGGGGGAGGGATTCAAGTTCCTGGGACATTGGAACCGGTTCTGGGGAGGTGGGACTCGTTCAAACCGGATGGTCTGCACCTGGGCAGGGCTGGAACCGATGTCCTAGGGGGAGTGTTTGCTAGTGCTCTGGGGGAGGGTTTAAACTAAAATGGCAGGGGGTTGGGAACCTGAGCAGGGAGACAGAGGAAAGGGAAACAAGGATAAAAGCAAAAGATAGGAAGGAGAAAAACAAAAGTGGCAGTCAGAGAAATCAGCGGTTTAAATCAAAAGTGGCCACAGTAAATATTAATTCTAATAGGTCTAAGAGCGTCAATAAAACAAGCCTGAAGGCTTTGTGTCTTAATGCGAGGAGCATTCGTAATAAGGTGGATGAATTGGGTGCGCAAATAGAGGTAAACGAATATGATTTGGTTGGATTTACGGAAACGTGGCTCAAGGATGGCCAAGGCTGGGAACTCAACATCCAGGGGTATTCGATATTCAGGAAAGATAGGCAAAAAGGAAAGGGAGGTGGGGTAGCATTACTGGTTAAAGAAGGGATTAACACAATTGTAATGAAGGATATTAGCTCTGATGATGTGGAATCAGTATGGGTAGAATTTAGAAATATTAAGGGGAAGAAAACGTTAGTGGGAGTGGTATATAGATTTCCAAACAATAAGGCGGAGGTTGGGGATGGCATTAAAAGGGAAATTAAAGAAGCATGCAATAAGGGCACAGCAGTCATCATGGGTGACTTTAATCTACATATAGATTGGGCTAACCAAATTAGTAACAATAATGTGGAGGAGGAATTCCTGGAGTGTTTACGGGATGGTTTCCTGGACCAATATGTCGAGGAACCAACCAGAGATCAGGCCATCTTGGACTGGGTATTATGTAACGAGAAAGGATTAATTAGCAATCTTGTTGTACGAGGCCCCTTGGGTCGGAGCGATCATAATGTGATTGAATTCTTCATTAAGATGGAGAATGAAGTAGTTGACTCAGAGACTAGGGTCCTCAATTTAAATAAAGGAAACTATGATGGTCTGAGGAGCGAGTTGGGTAGGATTGATTGGGGAATGTCACTCAAAGGGTTGACGGTGGATAGGCAATGGCAAACATTCAAAAACCGCATGGGTGAACTACAGAATTTGTTCATCCCAGTTTGGCATTAAAATAAAACAAAAAAGGTGACTCAACCGTGGCTGACAAGGGAAATTAGGGATAGCATAAGATCGAAGGAGGGGACATATAAATTGGCCAGAAAAAGCAATAATCCTGAGGATTGGGAACAGTTTAGGATTCAACGAAGGAGGACAAAGGGATTAGTTAAGAAAGGGAAAATAGATTGTGAAAGTAAGCTAGCAGGGAACATAAAAACTGACTGTAAAAGCTTTTATAGATATGTGAAGAGAAAAAGATTGGTGAAGTCAAGCGTAGGTCCCTTGCAGTCAGAATCAGGGGAATTTATAATGGGGAACAAAGAAATGGAAGACCAACTAAATACATATTTTGGTTCTGTCTTCACAAAGGAGGACACAAATAACCTCCCAGAGATGCTGGGGAACATAGGGTCTGATAAAAGGGAGGAACTGAAAGAAATCAGTACTTGTAGGGAAATAGTGTTAGGAAAATTGATGGGACTGAAGGCCGATAAATCCCCAGGGCCTGATATTCTACATCATAGGGTACTTACGGAAGTGGCCCTAGAAATAGTAGATGCATTGCTGGTCATCTTCCAGAACTCGATAGACTCTGGAACAGTACCCATGGATTGGAGGGTAGCTAATGTTACCCCACTGTTCAAAAAAGGTGGTAGAGAAAATGCAGGGAATTATAGACTGGTAAGCCTGACATCGATAGTGGGGAAAATGCTCGAGTCCATTATAAAAAATGTAATAGCAGAGCACTTGGAAAGCAGTGACAGGATCGGACAAAGTCAGCATGGATTTACAAAAGGTAAATCATGCTTGACTAATCTACTGGAATTTTTTGAGGATGTAACTGGTAAAATAGATAAGGGAGAACCAGTGGATGTGGTGTATTTGGACTTCAGAAGGCTTTCGATAAGGCCCCGCATAAGAAATTAGCGTGCAAAATTAAGGCACATGGGATTGGGGGCAAGGTATTGACTTGGATAGAGAACTGGTTGACAGACAGAAAGCAAAGAGTTGGAATAAATGGGTCGTTTTCCAAGTGGCAGGCAGTGACTAGTGGGGTACTGCAAGGATCTGTCCTAGGACCCCAGCTGTTCACTATATATATTAATGATCTGGACGAGGGAGTTGGATGTAATATCTCCAAATTTGCAGATGACACAAAGCTGGGTGGGAGGGTATGCTGTGAGGAGGATGTCGTGAAACTCCAGTACGATTTGGACAGGTTGGGTGATTGGGCAGAAACATATCAAATGCACTATAATGTGGATAAATGTGAGGTTATCCACTTTGGTGGCAAAAACAGGAAGGCAGATTATTTTTTGAATGGCAATAGATTGGGAGAAGGGGAAGTGCCAAGAGACCTGGGTGTTCTTGTGCACCAGTCGCTGAAGGTAAGCATGCAGGTGCAGCGGACGGTTAAGAAGGCAAATGGTATGTTGGCCTTCGTAGCAAGAGGGTTCGAGTACAGGAACAAGGATGTCTTGTTGCAGTTGTACAGGGCCTTGTTGAGACCGCACCTTGAGTATTGTGTGCAGTTTGGGTTGCCTTACCTGAGGAAGGACGTTCTTGCCATGGAAGGAGTGCAGCGAAGATTCACCAGGCTGATACCTGGGATGGCAGGATTGACGTACGAGGAGAGATTGTGTTGATTGGGCTTATACTCACTGGAGTTTAGAAGATTGAGAGGGTACCTCATCGAGACCTAAGAAATTCTGTCAGGCCTGGACAGACTAGCTGCAGGAAGGATGTTTCTGATGGCCGGAGAGTCCAGAACCAGGGGTCATAGTCTAAGGATAAGGGGTAAGCCATTTAGGACTGAAATGAGGAGGAATTTCTTCACCCAGTGAGTGGTGAACCTGTGGAATTCTCTGCCACAGAGGGCGGTGGAGGCCAGTTCATTAAATGTATTCAAGAAGGAGTTGGATATATTTCTTAAGGCTAAAGGGATCAAGTGATATGGGGAGAAGGCAGAGACAGGGTACTGAATTTGGATTATCATCCATGATCTCATTGAATGGTGGAGCAGGCTCGAAGGGCCGAATGGCCTACTCCTGCTCCTATCTTCTATGTTTCTACATATGAGCCTGGGCTTCGAAAATGTCTGCAACAGAAGTCTGGCGCAGGATGAAGGCATCGTGGCTGCTGCCTGGAAATCGGGCATTGACAGCAAGTATGAGCTGCCTGTGGTCACGCACCAACTGGACGTTGAGCGAATGGTAGACCTTCCGGTTGCGGTAATCCTCTGCATTCTGGAGAGGTGCCCGCAAAGCCACATGCATGCAGTCAATGGCGCCCTGGACCATGGGGAAGCCCGCTATTCCTCCAAATTCCTATGCACGCTCTTGCTGCTTATCCAGGGTCATGGGGAAGGAGATGTACTGACGTCTCCTTCGGAAAAGGGCATTGGTCACTTGGCGGATGCAGAAATGTACCGCGAACTGGGAGATGTTGGCAATGCCCCCCAGTAGCGGATTGGAAGGCGCCGGTGGCATAGAAGTTGAGAGCCACCATCACCTTCACTGCCACCGACAGAGACGTCCTGCTCCTCAGCTGTGGCTGCAGATCTCTGCGAAGCAAGTGGCAGATCTCAGTGACCACCTCCCTTCTGAATCGCAGCCTCCGAACACACTGCTCCTCAGACATGTTCTGATATGAGAACTGCTGGCGGTATACCCTGGGTGGGTAAGGCCTCCTGTGCCGACGCCTGTTGGCCCTTCTCCATCTGGCCATGACTGGCACGCTCTCACGGCATCTCTGAGCCCTTTGAATGCAATGCAGTGAGCCAATGTTTCCACCCATTGCAGCCCCCATTGTATGTGGCGACTCAAGGCTATGGCACTGAAAGTTAAATCCAAGTGCAAAGCTCTGGCCTGAAGCCAGAAGTACCTGTGCGAGCGCTGAGTCAAACCAGAAACCTCTCTCCCTTTGTCTCTCTCCAAATATCCGTCTCTCAAAGAAGGATTGCCACAAAATGGCTGCCACTTATAATGCAGGAGGAATCCCCTTTAAATAGCGCCCCCCGCGCCCCGCAGCGACTGGGAACCGTTCCCCTTTACCAGTCGCTGGGGGCGCCAGGCGCACAGAAGGGCGGCGCCACTGAAGTTCCGGTTCGGGGCGCACCAAGGGCGTTGCACCATGAAATGACGTCAGGATCTGCGCGCACAGCTGAGCGGGCGCTGCGGTTTTGTGCCGCCGCTAAATCTTGAGTGAAGTTCGCGAGAGGCGCAGATCGCGCCGTGTCCGGGCGCTAGCCGCTTAGTGCCCCACTTCTCCTCCTCCTAAGGCGCTAGCGGCTGGCGCTAACAACTGAATTTCTAGGTCATAGAATCATAGAATGGTTACAGCACATTACAGCCATTCGGCCCATCGAGCCCATGCCGGCTCTCTGCAAGAACACTTCAGCTAGTCCCACTCCCCTGCCCTTTCTCCGTAGCTCTGCAAATTTTTTTCCTTCAGGTACTTATCTAATTCCCTTTTGAAAGCCACGATTGATTCCACCTCCATGACCCTTTCGGGCAGTGCATTCCAGATTCAGATAAAAAAGTTCTTCCAAATATCACCTTTGGTTCTTCTGCCAATCACCTTAAATCTGTGTCTGGTTCTTGACCCTTCCGCCAATGGTAACAGTTTTTTCTCTGTCTACTCTGTCCGGACCCCTCACGATTTTGAACACCTCTATCAAATCTCCTCTCATCCTTCTCTGCTCTAAGGAGAACAATCCCAGCTTCTCCAGTCTATCCATGTAACTTAAGTCCCTCATCCCTGGAATCATTCTCATAAATCGTTTCTGCACCCTCTCTAAGGCCTTCACATCGTTCCTAAAGTTTGGTGCCCAGAATTGGACACAATACTCCAGTTGAGGCCCAACCAGTGTTTTATAAAGGTCCATCATAACTTCCTTGCTTTTGTACTCTCTGGCCGCGATTTTATCAGCACTGAGAGGGCGGGTTTGGAGGTGGGTCAAGGGTCAAAATCACTTTGATTGACGGCGCGTTTTGATCCCGCCATCAACCCACCTCCAAATTATTTTCCCAAGTGTCTGGTTCCCGATTTGCGCATGGACCCAACACCTGGCGGCGGGAAGAGGATTAAAGCCACTTACCTGGCTGTTAACAGGTACTTGATAGTAGTTAACAAGCTCTTTTTCAATTTTGTCGCTTTTGCCTCGAGGTTCCCAATTTTCCGGATACCACGCCGGGTAAGTGAGGTGTGTTGTGAGTCTGCTGTAGTGTTTCTGCATTGATGACAGCTGCAGAAGTGGGGTAAAGGATCCAATGGTGCACTGATGAGTTTCAGAGGTAAGGAAATATTGGGAAAATCATTTTTAATGCTTTTACACTTTTCTGTAGGTAAAAAGTTTTGAAATCGATGTCTAGTCCCAACTCATTGGGAGAACCTCTCTCACTCGTGTCAGATCGCTTCTGTAACCTCACCTGCAGCTGCCATCTGTTCCAGCCTATGGAGGGAGTCACCGGAGAGCCTGGGTGCAAGAGCTCACCTTTGTACAGTGATTGTCAGTGTTTGCAGCACCTCAATGCTGTCAAACACTGAGAAATGAGCTGTCAAAGAAAAATTGTGCGTGATCCCTTTAAGAAAACCGGCAGATGACGGGTCATCAAATGATGTCATCTGACTGGCTTCCTCTTGATTGGCCATCAAGCCCGCAGGGCGGGCTTAACAAGGTCAATCAACGTAAAATCACGTCCGTGGGCCGGATATAGTTGAGGGCGGGACTGGTAGCCGGAAACCACCTGATCCGCTCCCAAACCACATCTATTTACAAAATCGCGGCCTATGCTTCTATTTATGAAGCCCAGTATCCTGTATGCTTTTTTAACTGCTTTCTCAGCCTGCCCTGCCACCTTCAACGATTTGTGCACATATACCCCAGGTCTCTCTGTTCATGCACCTCACTTTAGAATTGTATCCTTTAGTTTATATTGCCTCTCCTCATTCTTCCTACCAAAATGTATCACTTCGCACTTTTCTGCATTAAATTTCACCTGCCACGTGTCCACCCATTCCACCAGTTTGTCTATGTCCTCTTGAAGTCTATCACTATCCTTCTCACTGTTCACTATTCTTCCAAGTTTTGTGTCATCTGCAAATTTTGAAATTGTGCCCTGTACACTGAAGAGATCGCAAAGTCTCTGTTTGAAGAATGGATTCAGTCGAGAATATTTTTGTGGACTTTATGGGTTGAGGGTGTTTTCCCTGTGGTGGGATAGCCCTGTGCAAATGCGTGGGGGACTGGTTTGTTAAAACTCCAGAGAACGCATGGCGGTTGGCTGTGACAAAAGAACTGTCAGTCATCCAGAATGTATGGGTTTGCCCGGCAGTCCTGGAAAAAGGAAGGGGGCCATTGAACTTGAAAAAGCTACTCTAATATGCAAAGCACTTCTCACCTCCATCTCAGAGGAGAAGCAGAACAATGAACCCACTGGCCTCAGCCAGCCGAAAAGGAGCCAGTTTTTTTCCCAACACAAAGACCGAAAGATATATCCCAGACTTAGGGCCATTAATCCAATACCCATGGGTCCGAGGATGACCCATCACTGATTAAGCACTGGAGTGCTTAGAAACAAAAGGATTTTAAAGATTGGCGGGAAAAGATAGGGGTAGCCAGACTACTATAAAGATAGATTCTTTTCCACCATTCTTTCTCTCTCTATCGCTTCCTCGCTCCACCAAGATCGACTTAACAAGAAGTACCAGAGGAAGAAGCTGCTAAGCGAAGCGATCGAGCCAAGCCAGTAACCAGATATCCCAGGCAAGCTGGGTGAGGTGTAAGGGCTCAGGACTTTTCTCAGAAGTGAAGTTTTTGGGCTATTCCGAGGGTGGGAGCTTTGTTTGATTCAGCCAGGCGAAGGGGTTTATGCGACTGGGCAATTCATTGGTAGGGGTGGAATTAGAGCCCACCATAGCAACAAGGGAATTACTGCCTGTTATAGTCTCCAGTTTTGTACTGTATGTATGTTGTTTGTAACCTGGATTTTATTCTCCACAGGGACAGTGATTTTGTTTAGTAGTGCATGTTTTTGCCAGTGTATGTTAGACCAAATAAATATAAGTTTGATTTTTCACCAAAGCATTCCTGTCCGTGACTTATTTCATTTACACTCTGAATAATAATTCCCAGGTATAGAACTTTTGTAAGGCGGGGGCAATTCGAACCGTCCATCTAGCAATTGGGCTAGGATCAAAAACTGCTTACAACACCCAAGTCCAAGTCATTAATATATATCAAGAAAAGCACTGGTCCTAGTACTGACCCCTGGGGAACACCACTGTATACCTTCCTCCAGTCTGAAAAACTACTGTTTGCATATCCCCATAGCCCTTGATTCTCTTAGTGCCCAAAAATCTATCGATCTCAATTTTGAATATACTCATCGACTGAGCATCCACAGCCCTCTGGGTGAAGAAATTCCAAAGATTCACAACCCTCTGAGTGAAGAAATTTCCCCTCATCTCAGTCTTAAATGGCCAACTACTTATCCTGAGACTATGGCCCCAATTTTCTGCCAGCCGTCGGGCGGCTTTCCATGCGGCCGGGGGCCGAAAATCACCGAAAAAGTGGGTCGCGACCCCCACCCCCCCCGCCTGATTCCCCGCCCCGTCCGACTTTCGGACCGCCGTTTCTCTGCGACCCGCTTCAGTCCCACCCGCCGCTGGCGGGACTGGCCGTCGGAACACTAATCACCAATTATTACCTTGTTTAAGTTGATTTTCAGGGGCCGTTGCGATTTTGGGGCTTTCCCCACGTGAAACACGCCTGCGGGGAACCCTGCTGATGAGACCTGGTGTGAAAACAATTGGCTTGCTTGCTTGCAGCTGCAGGTCAATGAGGACTGAAGAGATTTAAGCAGGCAGCATTTGCAGGCTGCAGGACCTTGTTGATGAAGGCGTGGGGGAACTTTTTGAAGGCTTAAGCACAGCTGTAGAAAGTTGAAGCCTCACACACTTCTCCAGTGTGAGCTCCTGGGAAGCCCCTCTCACCACCCTAACTCAGCACCTCCACAACGGAGGCATCTGCCAGAAGCATGGGAGGCCTTTTGTTCCTTCCCTTCCTGGCATTAGAGGATCTCCAACAGCAGAGGAGGCTGGAGCAACTCCAGCAACAGCATCATCAGCAGCAACAGCAGCCCCAGCAGGAGCGGCAGGCTGCGGCTCACCCACCTGAGGCAACACAGGCCAGAAGGGGTCAGCGCATGGAAGGCCGTCAGCGCAGGAGATAGCCCCCAAACAGGGTGTATGGACACAGGGTCAACTACCTCAACATGACTGAGCAGCAGTGCCAGAGGCGGCTCCGACTTTCGCGAGAGGTTGTGACTGACAACTGCGCAATGCTGCAGCAAGACCTGGAGCCCAGAGCAACAGGTCCACACTACTTGCCAGTGGCCAGCAAAGTCACCACCGCACTCAACTTTTATGCCTCAGACTCCTTCCAGGGATCAGCAGCAGACATCAGCGGCATCTCCCAGGCGGCCGCACACACTTGCATCACGCAGGTAACCAATGCCCTCTTTGCCATCGCGCACAGTCACATCCATTTCACCAGGGATCGCGCAAGTGTGAGAGCGCGAGCGCGTGGATTCGCTCAGCTGGCAGACTTTCCAAGGGTGCAGGGTGTCATTGACTGCACACATGTGGCCCTTAGGGCACCCCACCGCAATCCAGGGGTTTTTGTCAACCGCAAGGGCTTCCGCTCCTTTAACGTTCAGCTGGTGTGTGACCACAAGAAGGTGATTTTGCATGTTTGTGCCAGGTTCCCTGGCAGCTGCCATGACTCCTTCATACTGCCCCAGTCTACTGTGCCTCTGCTATTCAGTCTGCCAAATGAACTTCAAGGATGGCTACTTGGAGACAAGGGATATCCCCTGCGCTCTTGGCTAATGACGCCGTTGAGGAGACCAGCCAGTGAAGCTGAGGAGCGCTACAACTCCAGCCACATTACCACCAGATGCATTATCGAGCCAACCATCAGATTGCTGAAGATGCGCTTCAGATGCCTCGGTAGATCAGGTGGAGCCCTACAGTACTCATCAGCCAGGGTCTCCAAAATCGTTGTGGTATGCTGTGTGCTTCACAACATGGCACAGCGTCGTGGCTTGCCGATTCCGCAGGACCAAGAGGCTCCTCACAGAGCCGCCTCGGATGAGGATGATGCTGAGGAGGAGGAGGAGGAGGACGGAAACGAGCATCCTGCAGAGGCCCGCCAACCAGCGGCACCAGTGCACGAGAACATTGCTGGGCGGAATGCAAGGAACGCACTCATCCTGGGCAGATTTCCGTAGCCTGGTACATCAAACACTGCAGCCTCACTGCTTCTGAACTGACCATGGACAGTGGCCCATGCCTGCACTTTCCAACAACTTTGACCAGCTTGCAGTCATCTGCAAGTTATCCTAAGGCCTCTATGTGACATCCCCATTCGCCAAATGACAGACGCCATAACTGCAGCAGCTGGCACCAGATTTTTTATGTACAGGAAAATGATGGCATTAAAACTATTTACAAGACTGGATGGTGGAATAGTTATGTGAATGTGAGCTTAGAGAGAGACGGAATGGGAAAGGGTGCATGGATGTGACTGTGAAGTGGGATGTGGAAGAAGAGATTGCTGAAGCTGAGTGCTGTTGGGGAAAGGCAATGGGGATCAGGTTGAGGGTGATAGAAACTTCATACTTGCTTTCCCTGTGCGGTGAAGGTCATGGAAGCGCTTCCTGCACTGCAGCCAGGTGCGACGGGTGACACCCAGAGAGTTTACCTCTGCTGCCACCTCCATCCAGGCAGCCGTGGACTCTTTGGGAGGCCTCTTCCTCCCTGAGCGAGGGTAGAGGACCTCCCTGTGGGCCCTTACCCCATCCACCGACGTAGCTAAAAAAAGGGAAGAGGTCCTACAAGTAGAATTTAGGGAGTTAGGAGCCAAGCTAAAAAGTAGGACCTCGAAGGTAGTAATCTCTGGATTACTACCAGTGCCACGTGCTAGTAAGAGTACAGAGAACAGGATAGTTAGGCTAAATACGTGGCTTGAGCAGTGGTGTAAGAGGGAGGGTTTTAAATTTTTGAGGCATTGGAACCAGTTTTGTGGTAGGTGTGACCTATACAAAAGGGACGGTCTACACCTGTGCAGAGATGGAACTGATGTTCTCGGGGTAATTTTTGATAAAGCAGTTCGGGAGCATTTAAACTAGTATGGCAGGGGGCTAGAAACCTATGTAGTGAAATAGAGGAAAGTGAAAGGCAGACAGAAATAAATGGTAAAAGGGTGAGGAACAAAAAACAAAGGGCCAAACTAATTCATAAAAAATGTGAGCATAAAAAAAGCCTGAGGGTTTTATACCTTAATGCGAGAAGCATCAGGAACAAGGTAGATGAATTAGCTGTGGAAATAGAGGTTAATAATTATGATCTAATTGGGATTACGGAAACATGGTTGCAGGGTGAGCAGGGCTGGGAGCTTAACATACAGGGGTATTCAGTATTTAGGAAGGATCGACAAAAAAGAAAGGGAGGAGGGGTAGCATTGCTAGTAAAAGAGGGGATAAATGCAATTGAAAAGAAGGATATTAACTCAGTTAATACAGAATCTATATGGGTGGAGCTAAGAAATAGCGAGGGGCGAAAAACATTAATAGGAGTGGTATATAGGCCTCCAAATAGTAAAATAGAGGTTAGGGAGGGCATCACGAGGGAAATTAGAGAAGCGTGCAATAAGAGCACAGCTGTCATCATAGGTGACTTTAACTTACATATAGATTGGACTAGCCTAATCAGTAAAAATAATGAGGAGGAGGAATTCCTTGAGTGTTTAAGGGATGGTTATCTGGATCAATATGTCGAGGAACCAACTCGGGAACAGGCTATATTGGACTGGGTACTGTGCAATGAGAAGGGACTAATCAGTAATCTTGTTGTACGGGGACCCTTGGGTCAGAGCGATCATAACATGATCGATTTCTCACTCGAAATGGAGAGCGAAGAAATTGACTCAGAGACTAAGGTCCTGAATTTAAACAAGGGGAATTATGATGCCATGAGACGGGAACTGAGTAGGTCTGATTGGACAACGTTCCTGGGAGGACTGGAGGTAGATAAACAATGGCAAACATTTAAAGATAGAATGACAAAATTGCAAAAATTGTTTATACCAATCTGGCATAAAAGGAAATCTAAAAAGGTGACTCAACCGTGGATAACAGGGGAAATTAGAGACAGCATAAAATCCAAAGATAGGGCGTATAAAATAGCCAAAAAAAGCGCCAGAGCGGAAGATTGGGAACAGTTTAAGATAGAGCAAAGGAGGGCAAAGGGCATGATCAAGAGGGGCAAAATAGCTTACGAAAACAAGCTGGCGGAAAATATAAAAACTAACTCCAAAAGCTTTTATAAATATATCAAAAGGAAAAGACTGGTGAAAACCAAAGTTGGTCCATTGCAGTCAGATACGGGGGAATATATAATGGGAAATAAGGAAATGGCAGATCAACTAAATGCATACTTTGGGTCAGTCTTTACGAAGGAAGACACAAAAAACCTCCCTGGGATATTGGGAAAAATAGGGACATTGGCAAAGGAGGAACTGACGCAAATCAATATCTCTAAGGATATGGTGTTAAGGAAGCTAAAGGGATTGAAGGTGGACAAATCCCCAGGGCCTGATAACATGCATCCTAGGGTACTGAAGGAGGTGGCCCTAGAGATAGCGGATGCACTAAGGATGATTTTTCAGAATTCATTAGACTCGGGAACAGTGCCGATGGATTGGAGGGTAGCTAACGTTACCCCACTATTCAAAAAGGGGGGTAGGGAAAAAGCAGGTAATTACAGACCTGTAAGCCTTACATCAGTTGTGGGCAAAATGCTGGAGTCCATCATTAAGGATGAAATAGCGGAGCACTTAGCAAATGGGGACAGGATAGGACAGAGTCAACATGGATTTACAAAGGGTAAATCGTGCTTGACTAATCTATTGGAATTTTTTGAGGGAGTAACTGGTAGAATAGATGGGGGAGAGCCAGTAGATGTGGTGTACCTGGACTTCCAAAAGGCCTTCGATAAGGTCCCACATAAAAGATTAGCATGGAAAATTGAGGCTCATGGGATAAAGGGGAAAGTTTTGGCGTGGATAGGGAACTGGCTGTCAGATAGAAAACAGAGAGTTGGAATAAACGGCTCATTTTCTGAATGGCAGGCAGTAACAAGTGGGGTACCACAGGGATCTGTCCTGGGCCCCCAGCTGTTCACAATTTACATTAATGACCTGGATCAGGGAGTCGGATGCAGCATTTCCAAATTTGCAGACGACACTAAACTAGGAGGGGGGGTGGGCTCAGAGGAAGAGACCAGGAAGCTCCAGAGCGATTTGGACAGACTGGGCGATTGGGCGGATAAATGGCAGATGCACTATAATGTGGACAAGTGCGAAGTTATCCACCTTGGGTGCAGGAACGGGAGGGCAAATTATTATTTAAATGGCAATAGATTGGGAGAGGGGGAAGTACAGAGAGACCTGGGTGTTCTTGTACACCAGTCACTGAAGGCGAGCATGCAGGTGCAACAGGCGGTCAAGAAGGCAAACGGTATGCTGGCCTTCATAGCAAAAGGGTTAGAATACAGGAACAGGGATACCTTGCTGCAGCTGTACAGGGCACTGGTGAGACCACACCTCGAGTACTGTGTACAGTTTTGGTCGCCTCATCTGAGGAAGGATGTTCTTGCCATGGAGGGGGTGCAGCGGCGATTCACCAGGCTGATACCAGGAATGGCGGGAATGACCTATGAGGAGAGACTATGTAGTTTAGGGATGTACACACTGGAGTTTAGAAGATTGAGAGGGGACCTCATAGAAGTGTATAAAATTCTGACAGGTCTAGACAGACTGGATGCAGAAGGAATGTTTCCCTTGGCGGGTGAGAACAGAACTAGAGGACATAATTTAAGGATAAGGGCTAAACCATTTAGGACAGAGATGAGGGGGAATTTCTTCACTCAGAGAGTGGTGAACCTGTGGAACTCATTGCCACAGAGGGCAGTGTACGCCAGCTCATTAAATATATTTAAGAGGGAATTAGATATATTTCTACGGGCAAAAGGGGTTAAGGGTTACGGAGAGAAGGCGGGGACGGGATACTGAATTAAAGGATCAGCCATGATCTCATCGAATGGCGGAGCAGGCACGAAGGGCCGAATGGCCTACTCCTGCTCCTATCTTCTATGTATATGTATCTATGCAATGATGTCTCATTGAATTTGGCCGCAGCTCGGCCTCTGCCGCTGGCAGCAGCTGATGCAGGCTCCTCTGCCATTGTGCAAGAGTGGTTGAGAAGCCTGCAGAGGTGGAGAAGCTTGCTGGACACTTTGAAAGCACCACAAATAATGACATCATACTGTGAGGCTTTCTGACTCAAATTGGACAATTAGCAAGGCTGCCCACATGCTGGAAATTAATTGGCCACTTGAGGGAAAATTGCATGGAGCTGGCTGACACATTTTTTTGTGTGTCAGAAACCCCACATTCGGGGAAACCCGACCATTTCCCACACAAGCCACAAAATCAGTCCCTATGAGCCCTAGTTCTAGACACTCCAGCCAGGGGAAACAGCCTCTCAGCATCTACCCAGTCAAGCCCTCTAAAAAATTTTATATGTTTCAATGAGATCACCTCTCATTCTTCTAAACTCCAGATAACATAGGCCCATTATACTCCATCTCTCCTCATAGGAGAGCCCTCTCATCCTAGGAATCAATCTAGTGAACTTTGTTGCACCGCCTCTAAGGCAAGTATATTCTTCCTTAGGTAAGGAGACCAAAACTGTGCTCAGTACTCCAGGTGAAGCCTCACCAAAGCTCTATATAATTGAGCAAGACTTCCTTATTCTTATACTGCAACCCCCTTGCAATAAAGGCTAACATGCCATTTTTCTTCCTGCTTCTATAATCCCTCTGAATACCAACATTTACAAGTCTCTCACCCTTTAAAAAAAATATTCTGCTTTTCCATTCTTCCTACCAAAGTGGATAATTTCACACTTCCCCACGTTATACTCCATCTGCCCCCTTCTTGACCAATCACTTAACTGGCCTATATCCCTTTGCAGCCTCTTTGCATCCTCCTCACAGCTTACATTTGTAGTGTATGTACCTTTAAGAGCCCCTGTGTACTGTAATACCGGTAGTGACCACTCGGGTATATAAGCCTGTATAGCGTCTTGTATCTTTTAGTTCACCTCCAGACTTTGTTCAATAAACACCTGTTAAACCAACTCCTGCATTCCGTGTCTCCATTAACACACGGATACAACAGTGGCGACGAATTGGAAACGGACTTACCTGCAATTCGGCAGCACCTCAAGGAGATCGATTCCTCAGACGAAAGTCGAAGAAAAAAAACAAAAAAAAAACTGTGGTTTCACCAGCTAGCCGGGCTGGTGGCAGGTACTGCACTAATCCTTCCTGGGCGGCGGGCTGGGGCTCGATCGGGTGGCTCTGCAGCGGAGCCGAGCAGTGAGTCGGAAGGCGGAGGCAAACAGAGACGGAGGGTGGAGCACTCGGGAGACGGCCGGCGCTGCAAAGCAGGTCGGCGTTCGGACCAAGCAGAGGGAGGGAAAAGTCCCAGAGAGTCCGGCGGAAACAAGTCTCCAACTATTAAAAATATCTGTGTAAATAAAAACCGCGGAGAACAGCGTTGTCGGCAGCGGCGGGAAAGCGCGGGAGGCGCCATTTTTTCTCAGCAGGGAAGAAAGGAAAGCACGGCAGGTGCCATTTTTGATTTTCAGGATGCCTAAGACTGGCAATATTACTGCTTTCGATAGTAATATAGAGGATTGGACCACATGTGGAAAGAGTGGAGGTATATTGCACAGTGAATGAAGTAGAGGATGATAAAAAAGCATCGGTACTTCTAAATCTGATGGGCGCAAGGACATACGGGCTGTTACGAAACTTAATCACTCCAGCCAAACCGATGGACAAGAATTTTAAGGAGATTGTTGATACCCTACAGGAGCACTTAAACCCAACACCGCTGCTGATAGCGGAACGATTCAAATTCTTCAGGAGGAATCAGCACAAGAATGAAAGCAACGCTGATTATCTCACCGAATTAAGAAAGCTGTCAAAGCACTGCCAATTTGGGGCAGGACTGGCAGATTCTCTACGAGACAAATTCGTCTGCCGTCTCCTAAGTGAAGGAACACAGAAAAGGCTACTTTCTGAGAAAGATTTGACACTGGACAAGGCTTTCAGTGTGGCTGTATCATACAAAGCAGCAGCAAGAGGAGCTGCAGAGATACAGCAAAAGCCACAGGACTTCGGCACCCATGAAATGACACGGGGTTCCGAGAGATGTTATCGCTGAGGCAGATCCACCCATAACCAGAGGGACTGCTGGTTCAAGGACAAAGCATGCAGGCAATGCGGAAAGATGGGACACATTGCATGTGTATGCCGATCTGGAAACAAAAAATCCACTGACAGAAAAAAAATCAATAAGGAAAATTACAGAAAGGTACAAATAATGACGGACAGTAGCTCCGAAGACCAGAAGAGCGATAGCGACTCCGGAAACAAGAGACTAAGCTGTCTCAAATTACATAATGTAATTGCCAAAGAAGATTACCAGACCATTTGGGTTACCCTCACGATAGCGGGGTCCCCAGTTAAAATGGAGCTAGATACAGGATCAGCTCTGACCGTCATAAGTCGACGGGATTACGAGCGGCTATTTCCGCATATAACTTTGAAAGACACATCCATTATCTTGAAGACATATACGGGGCATAAAGTATACCCCAGAGGGAAAATAAGGGTGCCTGTTGTATACAACGGCAAGGAAATACAGAAGTTGTATTTGTACATTCTGCAAGATGGTGGTCCACCGCTGCTGGGACGTGAATGGATCAGGAAGATATGTTTAGACTGGCACTCCATTCAGGCACTGACGGTGACCAGTAAGAAAAAAAATGATGATGACATCATACCTGAACGATTAAAAGACATCTTGGCCAACGCCAAAGAAGTGTTTCAAAAGGAACTAGGAACCTTGAAAGGCGTCACTGCCTCAATAAAAGTGGAAGATGCGGCAAGTCCCAAGTTTTTTAAGGCAGGGCCGGTGCCATACGCAATTTGTCCAGCAGTCGAGGCAGAGCTGGAGAATTTGGAAAAGGCAGGCGTGTTATCCAAGGTAGATTGGAGCGAGTGGGCAACACCCATCGTCCCGGTCATGAAGAAAACGTTGAATAATGATAAATCTGAAGAACAGAGAAAAATTCGCATCTGTGGGGACTTCAAGGTGACTGTAAACCCGGTCCTTCACATGGTACAGTATCCTCTTCTGAGGATAGAAGATATTTTCGCCTCACTATCCGGAGGGAAATGTTTCACCAAAATTGACTTGGCACAGGCATATCTACAGATGGAGGTTGAGGAGGCCTCTAAAAAGTATCTCACGATAAACGCACACAAAGGCCTGTACCAGTACAATCGACTGGTTTTCGGAGTAGCATCAGCTCCAGCTATCTGGCAAAGAGCTATGGAGCAAGTCCTGCAAGGGATTCTGGGAAATCAATGCTACCTAGACGACATCCTTGTAACAGGAGAAAATGACAACGAGCACCTTGCCAATTTGGAGCAGGTGCTCACTAGGCTGAGAGAACGGGGCCTACGAGCAAATCGCCCAAGTGCGAATTTTTCCAGAAACAAATATCATATTGTGGCCATATAATTAACGAAGAAGGGTTGCATAAGTCACCTGAAAAAATTGAAGCGGTCATAAAAGCCCCAGCACCTGAAAATGTCTCACAATTAAGGTCGTTCCTGGGATTGATAAATTACTATCATAAATTTTTAACGAACTTGTCAACTGTTCTGCACCCGCTTAACGCACTGCTACAAACGGGAGTAATTTGGAAATGGAGCGAAGACTGTAAACGTGCCTTCCATAAATGCAAAGGCTTGATCACGTCCAAGGAAGTGTTGGCTCATTACAACCCATCACTGCCAATCAGACTGGCGTGCGATGCATCCCCTTACGGCGTAGGAGCGGTATTATCGCATAGATTCCCTGATGGCTCGGAGCGGCTGATAGCTTTTGCGTCACGCTCATTGAACTCAGCTGAGCGTAACTATGCCCAGATTGACAGGGAAGCACTCAGCCTGGTGTGGGGAGTGAAGAAATTCAACCATTACCTACACAGACAAAAATTTACCTTGTTGACTGACCATCAACCCCTCGTCTCCATATTCAACCCTAAAAAGGGCGTTCCCATTATGACAGCGCAAAGTCTACAGAGGTGGTCCCTTTTCCTTGGGACACACCAATATGACATAGAATACAAAGGATCAAAACAGCATGGGAATGCTGACGGTTTATCGCGCCTACCGTTGCCAACGGTAGAAGAGGCACCTACAGTGGACCCAGTGGAGATGTTCCACTCAACCATAGTGGAATGTCTACCAGTAGCAAATTCTACCATTGAAAAGGAAACGAGAAATGACCCGACTCTCTCACGAGTCTACGATTTAACGGTGAAGGGATGACCAGCACATGGCGAACCACTGTTGCCAGCATTCTCGCAAAGAAGAGAACAGCTGTCAGTGTGCCGAGGAACCTTGATGTGTGGATCCAGAGTGGTGATTCCACCCAAACCCCAGGATAAAGTGCTAAAGGAGCTTCACGAGGGGCATCTGGGAGGAGTGAAAATGAAGAAGTTAGCCAGAGCGTTTGTGTGGTGGCCAGGTATCGATGGAGACATCGAAGAAATGACTAAGAGCTGTCTAGGATGCCAGAAGGTCCAAAACGCCCCACCACAGGCCCCTCTACATCCATGGGAGTGGCCCTCATCTCCATGGCAAAGGGTACATATCGACTTTGCTGGTCCATTTATGGACTCAATGTTCTTAATCACAGTTGATGCACACTCCAAGTGGCCGGAGGTAATAAAGATGTCCTCCACCACCACGGAAAAAACCATCACAGTATTAAGGACCATATTTGCCAGAAATGGGCTGCCTGAACAGATCTGTTCTGATAATGGACCGCAATTTGTGTCCGAAGAATTCAGGAAGTTCTTAAAAAAACAATGGGTTTAAGCACTACACGTCCGCCCCATACCATCCCGCCACCAATGGATTAGCTGAAAGGTTTGTCCAGACCTTCAAGAAGGCCATAAAGGCCATGGGTAATGAAGACATAAATCTACAACATAAGGTAGATAACTTCTTGTTTGCGTACAGGAATGCAACACATGTGGTTACAAACCAAACTCCCGCCATGATGTTTTTCAACAGAAGATTAAGATGCCGGCTGGATTTGATCAAGCCAAACATCAGAAGGGATGTAGAGAACCGGCAATTTCAAGGCATGAATGAAAGGCCAACTAGAACCTTCCAGATAGGTCAACAAGTTTTGGCCCGGGACTACCGTACCGAGAAATGTCAGCCTGGAACTATTTGCACACAACTAGGACCGCTGATGTATACCGTGGACATTGGTGAAAGCATAATAAGGCGCCATGCTGACCAGATCATAGAGTCATCCGAAAAGGGACAACCTACACCACAACTCTATACGCCTAATGATGAAGCAGAGATACCCATAGTATCTACCTCTGATCCGGTGATACTAGAACCAGATGAACCCGATACTGTCATTCAAGCCGAATCGACCTTGCCAAAAGAACCTACTACACCACCGAAAACTACTACACCACCGAGGCGTTATCTGGACCGAGTCAGGAAGCCTCCAGAGAGACTGACTTATAATTGATTAACTGCAGCAAATGTGTAGATTATTGTTCTTGTAAACATGTTAATTAATGATTACTTAAAATGTTATGTACTAATTATCTAAAAGGGGAGGAATTGTAGTGTATGTACCTTTAAGAGCCCCTGTGTACTGTAATACCGGTAGTGACCACTCGGGTATATAAGCCTGTATAGCGTCTTGTATCTTTTAGTTCACCTCCAGACTTTGTTCAGTAAACACCTGTTAAACCAACTCCTGCATTCCGTGTCTCCATTAACACACGGATACAACAACTTTCCCACCTCGCTTTGTATCATCTGCAAACTTGGATACATTACACTTGGCACCCTCATCTAAGGCATTTCTATAGATTGTAAATATTGCGAGTAGCTGAGGCCCAAGCACTGATCCTTGCGGCACTTCACTAGTGACAACCTGCCATCCCAAAAACAATCCATTCATTCCTACTCTCTGTTTTCTGCCCATTAACCAATCCTCAATCCTTGCTAATATATTACCCCAACCCCATGAGCTCTGAGAGAGTAAAAAAATGGTGCACCTGGAAATTTTCTCTAAAATTTTGTTTTTGTGCACGGCCAGTTTTTCCAATGCGCAGTACCTTAAAATTTTTTGCACTGCCACGTTTGAGCGCTTAGGAGTGGCCTGCACAGTACCTTCAAGATTTCCGCTAGCCTGCGCATGTGCACAGCTTAGAGGGAACATTGGCACCTGGGCAATGTGGTACTTAAAGGCAGATGAAGACTTAGGTATTGGTGCAGAGTTAAAATCCATGCTGAGATTCACAGAACATTTGCTCCCATACACGAAACTAAACAAAATATGATGGCGTGTTCCCATTGGTTCTCTGCTTCAATAGAAGGGTTTCATAACTTGTAACTAATTTGTAGCCTGTTCTTATAAATTGCAAATCTTCCACTCTTGTCATGGTATTCAATTAGTTCCTCAGACCTGCAAGCATTAGTTATATAAGCTTATACACGTCTATAATGAAAAGCAGGCGCTCTTGTATCTTACTTGGATAAATCTTAATGAGGTGGTCAGTAAAGAAAAATTTGACATTGGGTGTATTTAGTATCAGTACCTCTTTTTAAAAAAATCAGCTTTGGGGCACGGCATGTTAGATCTCCTGTGCTGTTCCATCAAGTAGCAGGAAATGTGTTTAGAATCATAGGGAGAGAACATGCAGAAAATGTAATGCTAAATTTGCAATCTCACTTGTGTTCGGCTTTGTGTAGGAAATGGAACAATTTGCACTTGTCCAATAGGATCTTCGTTGAGAGATTGGACTCAGCCAAATTGATCGGGCCAACAGTTGTTCCAAGCAGTAGCTAAAGTAAGAATACTTGATGGTGAGATTAGTTAGCAATTGAGGAAATTTTTTTTATTCCCTACCCTAAATATCCCTTACAATGATGAAAACAACAATTCAGCAAAGCATACATATTTATCTATGTTTTAAAAAGTGGTACTGATGCTGGCCCATATTTCTGGAAACAGAAAAAGCAAACTTTAAGAACACTTAAAAATGTATTTAATTTGTGGCATGTGCAGATATCACAGGGGAAATTAAACCAATGTAAAATCAAACAGAACGTTTTATGGCATATTTAACTTAGCAACAAAGAATTGTCTCTTTGGGACATTTACGTTGGTTAGCAGAGAGTGTTGCTGGTCTAAACTGGCACAGTCTTACATTACTGCATCTTGTACTGATGTTGTGTGCACAATACAGTGTGGTTCTCCATTGCTCAAGGGGAATGCTTCTTCACTTGCCTCAGTGGAGCTCTTGGAATGAAATGGTCAGCAAGGGATTATTTAACAGGAAACCTTGCCTGTCGGTAACAAGAGGATTGACATTTGTCTGTTGGATAACTTTATCAAAAAATAAACATGTGCAAAAGTTTACACAGTCCTGTCATTAAATATTGGGAAGTATGGGTACACTCCTGAATGCAAGATGCTCAGACCATTTACAGGTGTGAACAGTTTCACTGTAACCAAGAGAATATCTAAGGTAAACCTTAAGTTTGTAACATTTTCATAGGTGATTAACAAAAATAAAAAGCTGATTATTCTCCTATTTATTATTAAAATAGGAATTTCACCCCAAATATTTTAAACTAAGCACTGCAAATCATGGAAAGTAGTGGGCACTTGAGATTCAAATAATCTCCCTCTGTCGTTACCCTCTCTTTTAACATGAACACTGAGGTAGTTTGTTTTCAAGCCCTGTGCCCCTGTTTATTAATATGGAGCTAAATGTAGTTCAAGTGGCACTTGAGGGTTTGTTCATCAAGTGCTTATTCATATGAACATTATTAACTTTCATCAGTAGTAACACACAGGTTTGCTTTGTACTTAATGAAACAGTGATTCAAGTAGACAGGCTCACATCATAGATCATAGCTGGATGTGTCATTTTATAATCGTGACTCCCATAGAGAGCCATCTCATAAATCCTTAAACCAACAATTTACCTCAATTTTCCTTTACTCTGATGTGTCAAAGAAATCCTGACTACTTTTATAACATGAAAATATTAGAATGTAAAATAATATTTAGTTGGGGGGGAAATTTAAATTTCTCCAGCAGTGTCTAATGAACCAAGGACGGTTTGCTTTTTTTAAATTCATTTTTTTTATGGGATGTGCTTATTGCCCATCCCTAATTGCCCTTGAGAAGGTGGTGGTGAGCTGTCTTCTTGAACCGTTGCAGTCTGTGAGGTGAAGGTACGCCCACAGTGAGTACACTTCTTTGCAGTGGTTTGGTACAACTGAGTGGCTTGCTGGGCCATTTCAGAGGGCAGTTAACAGTCAAGCACATTGCTGTGGGTCAAGAGTCAGACCAGGTAAGGAGGGCAGATTTCCTTCCCTGAAAAACATTAGTGAACCAGATGGGTTTTTATGACAATCCAATAGTTTTATGGTCACCATTACTGACACTAGCTTTTTATTCCAGATTTATTTAATTAACTGAATTTAAATTCCCCAGCTGCCATGGTGAGATTTGAACTCACGTCTCCGGATCATTAGTCTAGGCCTCTGGATTACTAGCCCAGTAACATAACTACTATGCTACCTGTAGTGTATGTACCTTTAAGAGAGAACTGCTTTTATACTGTAGTACCGGCAGTGACCACACCTGTATATAAAGCCGTAGCAGGCTTCTGTACTTTCAGTTCCAGCATACCCTCTGTTCAGTAAACACCTGTTATTACCATTCTTCTGCAGTCCGTGTGCTATTGATACGCGGACACTACACTGGCGACGAGCAGGTTCGAACTCACCTGCAGTACTGCATCACCTCACGGGGATCCGTCCCTGAAAAGAAGCTTCTTGGAGATCGAAGTCAGAGCAACGGGCGTCGACCGCGGGCAACCGCCCAGTGATCCATCGGAGTTCAGAGAATCGCAGGGGAGGCTGTGGAGAGCTGGGCTTGGCTCCCCAGTCAAGGTGTTCCAGCAAATCGTGCTCGTAGCAGGTAGTGCGCTGACTGTGGTAAACCACTGTCATACCTGTCTGTGTCTGTATGTGTATTCCACTAGGTACAGGTCTGGACATGCCTCGGCTGACTCCTCCCACTATTCCAGGTATATAAGTGACTACCTCCCAGTCCCTTAGTATTCTGGACGGGTCGACCACTCGAGACAAGACCTTCATTCTTTAGTTAATAAAAGCCTGGTTGTTACTCGCTCAACCTCAGTCTTTTGAGTAATTGATGGCGCATCACTGACCCTTCCGGACTGCGGCGGGGTTGAGCTCGACCGAGCAGCTCTGAAAGGGGGCCGTGCAGCATCGTCGGAAAGGAAAAGAGAAAGAGAGGGTGGAGCGCACAGGGCGCGGTCGGTGCTCAAGAGCCGGGCAGCATTAGAGAAAATAAAATGAGGGGAAGGAAAAGAGATGCGCAGTGGACAGCGTCGAAGAAGAATAAAACTAAGCAATTTAACTAACAAAAGAGAGACGCGCCGATGCCGCGGGGCGCTGCCATTACTATTTAGAATGCTAGGAGCAGCATTGGCAGCAAGGGGAAGAAGGAAAAGCGTGGGAGGCGCCATTTTAATCCATTGGGGAAGAAGGAAAAGCGCGGGAGGTGCCATTTTAAACCACCCAAGATGCCGAAGAGTGGCAGTATCACTGCTTTCGACAACGAAATAGAAGGCTGGACCACGTATGTGGAAAGAATTGAAGTGTACTGCAAGGCAAATGAGGTGGCCGATGGAAAGAAGGCGTCGGTATTATTAAATTTGATGGGCGCGAGAACATACGGCCTATTGCGGGATTTAATTACCCCAGCTAAACCAATGGAGAAAAGCTTTGAAGAGATGGTCAATATCTTACAGGAACATCTAAACCCTACACCGCTGCTGATAGCAGAAAGATTCAAGTTCCATAAAAGAAACCAGCACAAAGATGAGAGCAATGCTGACTATCTTACGGAAATACGCAAGTTATCGAAGCACTGCCAGTTCGGAGCAGGACTGGCAGACACCTTAAGGGATAAGTTTGTCTGCGGGCTCCAGAGTGAAGGAACCCAGAAACGACTACTTTCGGAAAAGGACCTGACGCTAGAAAAGGCTTTCAGCGTGGCAGTATCCTACGAAGCAGCAGCACGGGGAGCTACGGAAATACAACAGAAACCGCAAGAATATAGCACCAAAGAAATGGCATATGGAGCAGAAAAGTGCTATCGCTGCGGCAGAACAACCCATGACCAGAAGGACTGCTGGTTTAAGGACAAAGTATGCAGGCAATGTGGAAAAGTGGGACACATAGCAAGAGTCTGAAGGTCGGGAAAGAAAACCAACACTAAAAGAACTACTAAGGAAAAGTACAAGAAAGTAAAAAAAATGACAGACAGTAGTTCAGAAGATCAGGAGAGTGATAATGACTCCGGGAGCAGGAGACTAAGTTGTCTAAAGTTACACAACGTGATCGCAAAGGAGGATCACCGAACCATTTGGGTCACCCTCATGATAGCAGGGTCCCAAGTAAAGATGGAATTGGACACAGGATCAGCCCTAACTGTCATGAATCGACAAGACTATGAGCGGCTATTCTCACACATACCCTTGAAGGACACGTCCATTGTATTGAAGACATATACGGGGCAAAAAGTCTACCCCAGAGGAAAAATAAGGGTGTCCGTTAAATACAATGTCAAGGAAACACAGAAACTGTATCTATATATACTACAAGATGGAGGACCACCATTATTGGGACGTGAATGGATCTGAAAAATACAATTGGGTTGGCATTCCATTCAGGCGCTAACTGTGGCTGACAAAAAGGATGATGACGTCACACCTGGACGACTGTCAAAAATTCTAACTGACGCGAAAGAGGTGTTCTAACAAGGACTTGGGACTCTAAAAGGAGTAACGGCAACGATAAAAATTGAAGATAACGCAAACCCAACATTTTTTAAGGCCAGACCGGTACCGTACGCGATCCGCCCAGCCGTCGAAGCAGCGCTGGAGAGCCTGGAGCGTTCGGGTGTGCTGTCCAAGGTGGGCTGGAGCAAGTAGGCTACACCCATCATTCCTGTAATGAAGAAATCATTGAGCAGCACGTCTGGGGAGCCGAAGAAGGTTCGCATCTGTGGGGACTTTAAGGTAACTGTGAACCCAGTCCTGCACACAGTACAATATCCACTTCCACGGATAGAAGATATTTTCGCCTCACTATCTGGAGGGAAACGCTTTACGAAGATTGATCTGGCCCAAGCGTATCTACAAATGGAGGTAGAAGAAGCATCTAGAAAATACCTCACGATAAACACTCACAAAGGTCTTTACCAGTACAACCGACTGGTATTCGGGGTAGCATCAGCTCCGGCTATTTGGCAGAGGGTGATGGAACAAGTCCTGCAAGGGATCCCGGGGACCCAGTGTTATTTGGACGACATCCTGGTTACAGGCGAAAATGACAGTGAACACCTTGCCAACCTAGAGCAGGTGCTCACTAGATTACAAGAATATGGGCTACGAGCCAACTGCCCCAAATGCGAGTTTTTCAGGAAACAATCTCGTATTGTGGCCACATAATTGATGAGGAGGGTTACATAAGTCCCAACAAGCAGATTGAGCAGTAGTCAAGGCTCCAGCACGACTCGGAAATAGGTCGCAACTGAGTGTCGATCTACCGATAAGTTCTTGCCATACTTAATACTCCAATCTTCCATAAGCCACATGAACGCTGCTTCAACTTGTCACCCATGCTAATGAATGACCCTTCTGCAAACAGTGTAGCATGGCGTGCCTTTCAGAAATGTAAATGCCTAATCACTTCAAAAGAAGTATTGGCCCACTACAATCCAACACTACCGATTCAGTTGGCATGTGATGCGTCTCCCTACAGCATTGGAGCGGTGCTGTCACACAAATTCCTTGATGGTTCAGAGAGGCCAATAGTCTTTGTGTCGTGCTTGTTAACCTCAGCCGAGCGTAACTACGCCCAGATTGACAGGGAGGCCCTCAGCCTGGTGTGGGGGGTGAAGAAGTTCAATCGCTATCTGCACTGGCAGAAATTCACCCTACTGACTGATCATCAGCCTCTTGTCTCCATTTTTAACCCAAAGAAGGGCGTTCCGGTGATGACGGCGCAACGGCTGCAAAGATGGTCCCTTTTTCTAGGGGCACATCAATACGACATAGAGTACAAGGGTACGAAACAGCATGGAAACGCTGATGGGCTGTCGCGCCTACTGTTGCCTACGGTGGAGGAAGCACCTGCAGTGGACCCTGTTGAGATAGTCCATTCGACCATAGTCGAATGTCTACTTGTTACAAACTCAAGTATAGAGAAGGAAACCTGAAATGACCCGACACTCTCTTGGGTCTATGATTTGACGGTGAAGGGATGGCCAGCACATGGCGACTCACTGTTGCCAGCATTCTCGCCAAGGAGAGAACAGCTGTCAGTGTGCCGGGGGTCCTTGATGTGTGGATCCCGAGTGGTAATTCCACCCAAGTTGAGAGATAGAGTGCTCAATGAGCTTCGTGAAGGTCATCTGGGAGGGGTAAAAATGAAGAGCCTAGCCAGGGCGTTTGTGTGGTGGCCGGGAATTGATAAAGAAATCGAGGATATGACCAAGAGATGCACCGGATGCCAGAAAGTCCAAAACGCTCCACCACAGGCCCCGCTACACCCATGGGAGTGGCCCTCATCTCCATGGCAACGGGTACACATTGATTTTGCTGGTCCATTTATGGACTCAATGTTTTTAATTGCCGTGGATGCACATTCGAAATGGCCAGAGGTCATCAAAATGTCCTCCACCACCACGGAGAAAACTATTGCAGTCCTACGGACCATCTTCGCCAGGAATGGCTTGCCAGAAGAGATTTGCTCCGACAATGGACCACAGTTTGTGTCCGAGGATTTCCGGAGGTTTTTGAGGAATAATGGGGTAAAACATTACACATCTGCCCCATATCATCCAGCCACAAATGGATTGGCTGTTTTGTTCAGACCTTTAAAAAAGCAATAAAAGTGATGTATAACGACGACATACCACTACAACACAAAGTGGATAATTTCTTGTTTGCTTACCGGAATGCGACACATGCAGTCACCAACCAAGCTCCAGCCATAATGTTCTTTAACCGAAGGTTAATATGTCGCCTGGATTTGCTCAAACCAAACATAAGGCAAGATGTTGAGGATAAGCAATTCCAGCACATCAATGAGAAGCCAACAGGAGCTTCAAGATAGGGCAACCAGTCTTGGCCCGCGACTACCGAACAGAAAAATGGCAGCCAGGAACGATATGCACACAGCAGGGACCACTAATGTACACAGTGGACGTTGGAGAGAGCATCGTGAGATGCCATGCTGACCAGATTCTAGAGTCACAGGAACAAGTCAAACCCATACCACGAGCATGCGCACCTGGTGATGAACCCGAAGTACAGATTGCGTCTACCTCAGAAGCAGTGGTATTGGAAGCTGACGAACCAACCAATGGCAATGAGCCAGAATCGACTCCGCTGCAAGAACAGGATACTCGAGAAAGGCGCTATCCAGACAGGATCAGGAAGCCTCCTCAAAGACTGAATTTATAAATGATTACTTCAGTTGATGTATATAGTACAGAGAAAATTGTAATTGTAATTAGTTATTATTTAATTGTTAAATGAATGTTATGAACTGTTTATCTAAAAGGGGAGGAATTGTTGTGTATGTACCTTTAAGAGAGAACTGCTTTTATACTGTCGTACCGGCAGTGACCACACCTGTATATAAAGCCGTAGCAGGCTTCTGTACTTTCAGTTCCAGCATACCCTCTGTTCAGTAAACACCTGTTGTTACCGTTCTCCTGCAGTCCGTGTGTTATTGATACGCGGACACTACACTACCATACCCATTCTTGTGAGGATAAATTAGAATTTCTACAAGCTGATTGAGATTTCTGATGTGCTCAGGAGAGAAACCTGTTGGAAATGAAAAACTGAACTGTTTAACACTGATGGCTTCTTGGTGAATGTACACAGTCAAGAAGGTACTCGAGTTTGATTCCCAAGCTGTGCTGAGATAGCAGATCTCAGCTGAGATACTAGTTGGGGCACTGTAATTGGCCTCAACACCCCGGGCACTCTCGCCTCTAAGTCAGAAGGCCATGGGTTCAAGCAGCCCCACTCCAGAGACTTGAGCGCTAAATCTAGGCTGACACTCCAGTGCAGTACTGAGGGAGAGCTGCACTGTCGGAGGTGTCGTCTTTCAGATGAGACATTAAATTGAGGCCCCATCTGACCTCTCAGGTAGACATAAAAGATCCCACAACACTATTTTGAAGAAGAACAAGGGAGTTGTCACCGGTTTCCTGGCCAATAATTATCCCTCAACCAACATCACTGAAAGAGATTATCTGGTCATTATCACATTGTTGTTTGTGGGAGCTTGCTGTGTGTAAACTGGCAGCCGTATATCCTACATTATAACAGTGACAACACTTCAAAAGTACTTCAATAGCTGTAAAGTACTTTGGGACGTCCTGAGGTCATAAGAGACGCTATATAAATGCAAGTCTGTCTTTCTTCCTTTGTAATAACATTGCTACCACTATAAAAGTTATTTTGTAAATCTTGCCGTGCCCCTTTAAATTGTAGCAGCATCAGTTCCTATTCAACTGTTCAGCACCAGAAATTCTACCCTGCCAATATTGCAGTGCCCAATCCACACAGGGAACTATGAATACTTATTTAAAGGCTCAGTGCACCTTCTGCCAATGGTATGATCGGACCTCGGCAGGCTTGCCGCCACCCCCCCCACCCCCAAACCTGGAAAATATCTGAGGGATTGCTGCACTGCTGGAGGGGCTGTCTTTTTAGATGAAACATTAAGCCGAGGCCCCGAATGACCTCTCAGGTGGATGTAAAAGATCCCATGGCATTATTCGAAGAGGAGCAAAGGAGCTCCCCCCAGTGTCCTAGCCAATATTTATCCCTCAACTAACATCACTAATAAAGATTATTTAGTCATTATCTCATTGCTGTTTGTGGGACCTTGCTGTGGACAAATTGGCTGCCGTGTTTCCCCACATTACGACAGTGACTATGGCCGTGATTTTCTCAGCAGTGTCGGAATGGTGGTGGGAGAGTTGGTTTCCAGGTTCCAGTCCCGATCCCGGCTGTAGCCGCTCTGTCAAAGGGATTTTCCCTTGATTGGCCTTGTTAAGCCCACCCTGCGGGCTTCCCGGCCAATTAACAGGAAGCGGGTCTGATGATGTCATTTGATGACACGTCATCTGATGGTTTCCTTAAAGGGACCATGGCCACATTGAGTTTGACAGTTGTTCTGTCAGTGTTTGACAGCATTGAGGTGTTGCAAACACTGACAAGCACTGCACAAAGGTGGACACTTGCACCCAGGCTCTCCAATTACTCCCTCCCGGGCAGCAATGTTGTCAGGAGCTGATGCCCTGTGTACTGTGCAGCATCAGGTGATGGCGGAGAAGGTCGGTGATGTTGTTGGTGATGTTGGTGTGCCTGGTGATGCTGGTGTTGGGGCTGATCATAGAAGGATTCAGAGGACCAAGGTCTGATTTTTTCAAGGGCACTGATGTTGCTGAAATAGATGGCAGCTGCAGGTGAGATGACAGAAGCGATCTGTCAATGGTGAGAGAGGTTGTTCCAATGAGGTGGCACTGGACATACAATTGCCTCTAAACACTTGCAAGCTAAAGAAATCTCTATGTGTATTACAAATGCAGTAACCAACAGTTCCTGCACTCTGAAACTGACCATCTGCAACATGGCATCCTTTACACCACTTTTGCTGCTGTCAGCTTTTCACAAACATCAGAGCCGACTCAACTCACGCCAGGGTGAGCTGTTGTGATCCCTGAACAGCGGGTAGCCCGTGGGGAAGCACGTAAAATTGCAAGGTAGCCTCAAAAAACATTAAATTGGCTCTTAACAAGCCATTTAACAAACTCAATTGTCTCCCCCGCTGCTTGGTGTCGGGTCAGTTCTCCGCTAACAGACCTGACACCTGGGAGACTCTCATGGAGGCGGGTTGACAGCGGGATTCCTATCCGCTGTCAATCTTTGCTATTTTGACAGCGGACCCGCCTCCAAACCCGCCCTCTGAGCGCCGACAAAATTCTGGCCTATGCTTCAAAAGTACTTCCTTGGCTGTAAAGCACTTTGGGATGTTCTGTGCTTGTGAAATAATAACAACAACTTACATTTATATAGCACATTTAACATAGTAAAATGTCTCAAGGCACTTAACAAGAGTGATATCAATAGAAAAAAACATTTTTTGACACCGAGCCACAGAAGGCGATATCAGGACAGATGACCAAAAGCTTGATCAAAGAGGTAGGTTTTAAGGAGCATCTTAAAAGAGGAGAGCGAGGTAGAGAGGTGGAGAGGTTTAGGGAGGGAATTCCAGTGCTTCGGGCCAAGGAAGCTGAAAGCACAGCCACCAATGGTGGAGTGATTAAAATCGGGGATGCGCAAGAGGCCAGGATTGGAAGAGTGCAGATATCTCGAAGGCTTGTAGGGCTGGAGGAGGCTACAAGGATAGGGAGGGGTGAGGCCAGGGAGGGATTTGAAAATGAGGATGAGGATTTTTAAATTGAGGCATTGTTGGACTGGGAACCAATGTAGGTCAGCGAGCACAGGGGTGAGGGGTGAATGAGATTTGGAGTGAGTTAAGATACGGGCAGCAAAGTTTTGGATGAGCACAAGTTTATGGAGGGTGGAAGATGGAAGGCCAGCCTGGAGAGCATTGGAACAGTCGAGTCTAGAAATGTGCTGTATAAATGCAAGTTCTTTCTTTTCTATATTTGTGTTGCACGGTTGATTTTATTGCTCAAACTGTGTTTGTTTAATTGAAAATCTGATTGTTATTCAGTGACACTGGGCTGGATTTTACCTTTCAGTGCGGCCTAGGGGTGGGACAGCTTCTTTCCGGGTTCCGATCTTGCCCCCAATGATGTCCGACGCACAGATGCTGTTTTGCGTCAATTGGCCTTGTTAAGCCTGCCCTGCGGGTTTGCCGGCCAATTAGGAGAAAGCTGGTGTCAGATGATATCAGTTGATGATGCGTCATCAGCTGGTTTTCTTAAAGGGGTCACGCTCAATTTTTTTTTGACAGGTGAATTTTCAGTATTTGACAGCATTGAGGTGCTGCAAACACTGACAATCACTATAAAGGTGAGCCCTTGCACCCAGGCTCTCCAGTGACTCCCTCCTTAGGCTAGAACAGATGGCATCTGCAGGTGAGGTTACAGAAGCGATCTGTCACTGGTGAGAGAGGTTCTCCCAATATGTGGGACAACACAAACACTTCAAAACTTGTTACCTACAGAAAAGCCTAAATACATTAAAAATGATTTTCCCATCATTTTCTTACCTTTGAAACTCACCAGTGTATCATTGGATCCTTCACATCACTTCTGCAGCTGTCATCAATGTGGAAAAATTACAGTAGTCCCACAGCACGCCACACTTACCCACGCGTAGGGACCCGTCTCCTCGAGGCGGGAAGGGGTTTACTGTCAATTAACTGCCAACTGCCTGTTAACAGGTAGTTAGCAGGCAGTTAAGAGGCTTATCCCCATTTTATCAGCACTAGTGCGGGCTTCCCGATGGCTGCGCACCTCGCCGGGACAGCGAGGCGAGCAGTGGGTCTGCGGGGGTGAGAGGGGTCGAAAGGTCCGCTGTGGAGGTGAGTGATGGGTGCTAGTGTGGAGAGGTAAGTATGAGAGGTGAGTGTAAAGTGTTAGAAAAGTTTACTTACCTTTGCTTCTTCCTGCAGGCTTCAACCCTTGGGGATCCGGAGGTGCCTCATCTCAACGGCAGAGATGACAGAATGGCTGCTGCATTCTCTGATGCAGCAGCCATCTGATTTCTGCTCAGGAAAGAGGTTTGGTGAGTCTTCAGTGCAAGGGCTCACCTTAGAACAAAGATTGACAGTGTTTGACAGCTTCTCAAAATTTTTTGACAGATGAAACATCATACGCTCATGTCCTCTGTCTCCGGCTTTCCCTTAATTGGCTGGCTAAGCCCACAGGATGGACTTAACAAGGTCCATCAAGGGAAAATAGCGTGGGTTGCCCGGATGTCGTTGGGGGCGGGACTGAAACCCGACAACCAGCAGTCCCGCCTCCAATGCATCCCCATTGACAAAATCCAGCCCGAGGACTCTGACCACACAATTCTTCCACTTATTATTTACACAGACACGTGTTAGAGAAGATACACACACCACTGCTCATTATCCAAATGCTGCAATTTCTTCTATGTCATCAAAGTTTTTACAGATACCCTTTCTATACTGCATGTGATTTTGGCTGAGTTTTTTTTTTAAAAAGCTCTTAATCCATACCTAAGTGAATCTCCTCACTAAACTCAATATTCTTGCTATATTAAACCATGAAAATTGGCACTGATTTAGTGTAAAATGCAACAGCACAAGCAATGTAGGAAGCAAGCAGGGGTCCAATGGCAATGTTTTCCTGTGTCAAATTGAAAATGAGCATTGAGAAGTATCTTCTAGTATTCAATGCCATTTTAAAACTAAATAACTTGAAAAGCCAAGAGGACACCCTGGTAAGCATAGTAAAAAAAAGATGCACAGATTTGTATGACATCGTTTGTCCTACCACTGCCTTTTGACAGTTTCATTGGAAATACAAATGGCTTCCAATAACTGGGACCGGAGTTCAGCAGATTTTTAACTGTATGCAATTAATATGAGCATAAAATATTGACAGCAGTGTCGCTTGTTTTATTGATTGACAAGACTGTTCTAATTTTGTGCTCAATATTAATCCTCTATTAAAAAGTACAGGATTCCAGATGCTACTTCAAGGTCCAATTTATTTTGTTTAAGTTCCTGTCACTCATGCTTTGCCCACATAACTGGAATGATTAATTTGTTTCACAATTTCAATGGTTGATGAGTTTGCATATCCAGACTTGTAATGTATCAACATTGCATCTGCATGATTTTAACCATTGTGTAGCACACAGTGTTTTATTCACTGATAGGATGTGACTTTAATACTCTGTTTAGAAAATATATTAATATATATGTGAATCTTATTTTTTTAAATTGTGTATGTGAACTTTCTGTCTACAAACTTTACTTTCTGTGTCACATTTATAATGGTCAAACCGAATAGGAACACACCATTGTTGTCATCGTTCGTTGATGAACCAATTGAATCAGTCAGAATGCTTTTTGAAAACAAAATCATCCAACATTTTTATTCTCAGTAACTGAAATTTTTAATATTCGAAATATGGTTATAAACAAAATTCAAAATAATACATACTTCACAACAGCATGATTAAAAGTATCCACTGAATTGTCTTTTTACGCCATTTAGCTCCTTCATTAAAGATCTTACTTAAAGGTCACAGTGTTTCCCACAGGCCCGGGCTTGACAAGATATTTTTGCCCAGTGTGGTGGCTCTTTAAGCTGATGATAGGTCCTGCAGTCAAATCATATGCAGTGTCACAATTCCCCAGAATGCATCAGTAATCGTTAAGCTAGCTAAATGATAGAATGGTTTTCTCACTCTCTGCTAAAATCTGTTTGGTTATTTTTCAAAACTATTTTTTAAAAAGCTGGAGGAAAAATTTTAAAAGCTTTACTCAGGTGAAATTTATATTGAATATTTTACTTAAGTGCAAAGGCTGTCTGTGCGCGAGAGAGAAACATGACAAGAGAAAAACATAGCAGATGGTACCTATGCAACTTGTAATTTTAACTGCTGTTAGAATTATACTCTATAAGAAAACATATTAAGCTGAGAAGTACACAGTACCTTTTCTCATCCTAATTTAAAATCTTTTTTGATCAATAAAATACAAATCAATTGATTTTTTTAAAACAAAAAGAGCCTCTAATTATTAGCTGTTTATTATTCATGGTTAGAAAATATCAGCATTCCAAATACTGACACCTGTGAGACCAAGGAAGAAAATCAGAGGAAGGGGGAGTGAGAGAGATAAGAAACACAGAGAAAAGGAAAGAGAGAGAGATGCCTTTCCTCCTCATAATTTGAATTATTTTTCTAAAAAAAATGTTAAATCTTGAATGCAAACAAAGCTTCTAATTATCACTTGGTTATTGTGTATTTTGGTAATAGTTACAAAATGTAATCATTCTAATTACTGACACTTGTGAGACACAAAGAGAGAGACAGACAAATGCAGATATATGATTCCAGAAATCAATCACAGAGCAACAAAAGCTTTTTACAGTAAGAATTTAAGAAAGCTGTAAACCATCAGACCCTGGCACAGAAAATATGTGCTAGGTCTTGCAAAGGAGCATGCAAGTTGCATGTAAATGAGGTATGGGGCATCCTTTAAAATCTCCTAGGAAATGAATGGCAGCATATGCAGCAACAAAGAGTACGAAGGTGTCTTATTAAATATAAAGGAAAATAAATTCCTCCACCGAAGAGATGGCTTTATCATGGACAACGTTGGGCTCCTTGGGGGAATAGAGAATGGAACATAAATGATAAAAAAAACAATTGCTTTTGGAGGAAGAGGCTCTTGCACATTTGCAACACTTGTTGTTTTTTTGTTTTCTAGTGTAATTTTAGGCATATGATCAAATATTAAATAGTTCAGATAACATTTAAGCTAGGACCTGCTCTCTTTCATCAACCGCAAATTGCAGCAAAGGGCCTTCCCCGTACTGTCCAATATAATACCGATACTAAATTAGATACACATAAACAATGGCACAAAAGAGCCATTGCACTACACAAATTATGCATGATGAGATTAAGCTAATGCCCAACCATAATGATACTAAATCAGCAACTGTACCAACTTCTAATGGGTGTTTTCTTGTACATTTAATGTTGTTTCAGGCAAACAACTTAAAAGGCAATGTTAATGAATGGCTGTATCACGTCCCCTACTTGAAATATTGCAGGGACAATATAATGACATTTTTTTCAAGTCTGCAAAATGATTATTACAGTCTACAACTCCACTTGCACTGAATCAATAGTTATAATAAATTTAATCACAAAAATAACTTATTTTAGAACAGGTATGCTGGGATTGCTTCCACTCTGGTTATTCCCAGCTTTGAATCATTTTCCTTTCTTATTGAACGCCCGATAATTCTTAACATATAAAGTTAAGAATCAAGAGAATGACATTGCAGATTCAGGAATTCCAAGTTTTTCTAAGTATTTTGATACTTTAAGATATGTTGTGTCATTTTCACAAAATAAACACCTGAATTTTATTGTTTTCATCAGGGAAGCAACAGTAAATAAAGATAGACACTGCATGTATACAATGCCTTTCATGACCTCAGGATATCCCGATGTGCTTTACAGTTAATGAAGTGCTTTTGAAGTGTAGTCACTGTTGTAATGTAGGAAATGCGGTAACCAATTTGCACATAGCAAGGTCTCTCAAACAGCAATGAGATAATTACCAGATAATCTGTTTTAATGATGTTAGTTGAGGGACAATTATTGGTCAGGACACTGGGGATAACTCCCCTGCTCTTCTTCAAATAGTGCCATGGGATCTTTTCCATTCACCTGACAGGACAGATGGGGCCTCGGTTTAACGTCTCATCTGAAAGGTGGCACCTCCAACAGTGCAGCACTTTCTCAATATTGCACGGAAGTGCCAGCCTTGATTATGTGCTCAAGTCTCTGGAGTGGGACTTGAACCCACAACCTTCTGATTCTTTCTTTCCTTTCCTTTCATTTCTTTCTTTTGGCCAATATTAACTGTTCACACCGGTTTCATGCTAGCATCTTATACCTTAATGGGATTTATACCCATATTGTGTCCATATGATTTATTATTGATACAAAGGAGTGTGTGTATACAGGACTTTAGATATGAGTTCATGCAAACCATTAAATTCAGCACCAGAACAGCATCCCTTTAACTACTCCCTGATCATGATTATTACCTAAAAGCATTACAACTCTGAATCCATAACTGTAGAGACGCAGATCAATATTTATAATCAGATCAACATCTCTAATCAACATGAACCTGGATTTGTAAACTCAAAGGCCTAGAAATTCAGTATAGCCACTTTTGGGGCGGTAAAGTCGGGCAGGCGCTAAAGTTAGCGCCCGCCGGAAAGTGGAGGCCACTTCGCCGAAATTCAGTAGCTTTGGCCAAGGAGTTTGGGCGAGCGCTGAAACTGGCGTTGCACTCCTATCTTTAGGCGCTAAGCCGGCGGTGCGGACTGATAACGCCGAGGCTGGGCGCAGCGCAGGTGCGGTCATGTTTTGATTGACAGCAGACACCCTGATGCCGGCCAGCTCTTAAAGGGGGAAGGGTCGACTTTGTCTGCAGCCACGCCCTGGATAGTGGAGCCCTGCAGCTAGGCCTGAACACTGCTGGTGGACCCAAATAGCGCCTGAAGCCATGCAGAAGGCCCGTGAACGAGTGCAGCGCTTCTCAGAGCATGCTTTGAGGGTGCTGCTTAGGGGGTTGGAAAAGAACAGAGAGATCTTGTGCCCGGACAGTGGCAAGAAGGCTCCCAGGAGGCAGTACAGGAGAGCCTGGAGGGAAATCGCCCTGAGGGTGTCAGCCAACAGCGATGTCCCCAAGACTGCTGACCAATGCCGCAAGAAGTTCAACGACCTCAGTCGGTTGGTCAGGGTGAGTACCCTTTCCAGTGTCCTCCTCATCCTTGCATGTGCACCTCACATTATGGGCAAAGGGACCTCAAAGGCCTAATGGCCAGCCCTCCTCCCGCAGCTATGGCACTGGCATGATCATCAATAGCACTCTCTGCACTTAACACACTGGCCAAGATATTCGACCATGGGAGGCAGTGCACACAACAACAGGGCACCACACTGGCCAAGCTATTCCACCATGGGAGGCAGTGCACACAACAACAGGGCACCACAATGTACTTAGAGGCCGTCCTTTCTCTTGCAGGCCAAGCTGGCGCGGAATTTGAAGAGCCAGACTGTCACCAGGGGAGGCCGTCCCCAGTTCCAGCAGCTCAGTCAGCTGGAGGAGAGCGTGGCTCGACTCGTGCGTGGCCGGGTGACTGGCCCCGTTGCTATTGGAGATGCCGACCCTGTGCTGGGACCCAATGGTAAGGACATGACCGTTTGGACCTCTCTGGTTCCCCTTGCGCTTCAGATCTACATCCTTTGCCACTGTCCCACCAATGCGCATAATGGCACTACTCATGCCTCCCTCGCTGACGCCCTGTCCTCACTCTAAAGCTACTCTTGTGCCTTCCTGCTTTCAGCTGGTGAGGAGGAGGTCCCTGAAGCTGAGAGTGCCAGTCCCTCGGAAGAGGAGGACGACGAGGACCAAGAGGAAGGCGGCACATCGGGGGAACCCTCATCCGCGCCAGGGGATGGCAATGGAGGGGACACGTCTTGCCTGGAGGAGAGCCAGGGGGAAGTGTTGCAGGGGGGTGTAGCTCCTGGGCCCAGTAGCGTCCAGGCACGCGGGAAATGTTGGGCAGCACGGCTGCCTTCTCCCCAGAGGGGGGGAAGTGTTGCAGGGGAGGGCAGTTGCTGGGCCCAGTGGCGTCCAGGCACGCGGAAAGGGTCGGGCAGCACGGCTGCCTTCTCCCCAGAGGGGGGAAGTGTTGCAGGGGAGGGCAGTTGCTGGGTCCAGTGGCGTCCAGGCACGCGGGAAGGGTCGGGCAGCACGGCTGCCTTCTCCCCAGAGGGGGGAAGTGTTGCAGGGGAGGGCAGTTGCTGGGCCCAGTGGCGTCCAGGCACGCGGGAAGGGTCGGGCAGCTCGGCGGCCTTCTCCCCAGAGGGAGAGTCCACCCTCCAGTCCGGAGACGGTCCTCGCCCAGGAGGTGCACCTCCTTGATGAAATGTCCGCGGCCTCGGAGCGGCGCCACAACGAGTTCATGGGGGTTGTGGGACAGTTGCCTCAGGCCATTGAGTCCCTGGCTCATAGTGTGGCCAATTTCGGGGACTCACAGGCCAGGGGTGTCGAGCAACTCGCGGCAGCACAGGCCAGGGGTGTCGACCAACTCGCGGCAGCACAGGACGCGAGTCGCGAGTTCATGAGTGGTGCCGTCCAGACACTGGCTGATCTGATGCGGGCACAGACCAGGGCAGTTCGCGCACTCACTTCTGCCACACTCGCTGTGTCACGGAAGCATCGCCAGGGCACCCGCCGCCCTGCTGCAGCACAGCGGTCTGGCCTTCACCAGATTGCTGCGCTTGCTGCAGTGCCAGGCCGGCCGAGTGCCAGTGTCTCTGGCGACCAGCGAGCGCCTGGCATCAGCCAGCTTGCCCCCATTGCTGCAGCTGCCACTGCCACTCCCCCAGCCAAGGTGCGACGAGCTGCTGGAGAGACTGATGCTGGCCAGCCACAGCTGCAGCAGTCAGCAGCCGGCCCCTCCAGGGCCGGACCTCGTCTAGGCCGACCCCCAAGGGCATCTGCCGTCACGCATTGTGCCCCTCAGGAGCCTTCCCCCAGCCTTGCAACACCCACAGGGCCCAGGTTGAGGCGGAGCAACAGGTCGGGCAGGGGCCGGAGAAGCCTGCACAAGGACTCGCCCTCTCGGCACACCAAGTAGAGTGTGTTGCCAACTGTTTTTTTTATATGGGGGTGTTTGTGTTCTGGAGGGGGGGGGCTTATTTTGGTAAGGCCGAGGATGAAGGCCAATTGGAAGGACAATTTTTGTTATTCCTCCCCAGGTTGTGGGAGTGAGATATGTTTTTGACTGTTTTTTGGGGGTCTTGTCTGTTTTTCTGTTTCATGTGGGAAGGGCCCTGAGTTTGTTAAATAAAGCTTTTTATTTATTCAGCTTGTCCAGGTGTCATGTTTCAAGTGGTTGTTGCGTTAACCGGCTGAGGGCTTGCGGAGCGGCTGCATTCAGGTGCGTTCATTGCCACAAGCCATTCCCTGACAGGGGGCCTAGAAGTGTCGTTCAATAAGCCGCCGGCGGACGGCCCTTGGACCTTGTGGCTCCCTCCTGGGCTGGTACTCCTCCTCCTCCTCCTCCTCCTCATGGTCCTCCTGCTCGTCCTCCTGAGGTGGTGGTCCAACGCGAGGTGGCAGTGCCTGAGTCCTGCGGATAGCCAGGTTGTGCAGCATGCAGCAAACGACGACGAACTGGGAGACTCTATCCGGCGAATACTGTAGAGATCCGCCGGAACGATCCAGGCAGCGGAACCGTTGCTTGAGGACGCCAATCGTTTGCTCTATGATGTTCCTTGTGGCTTGATGGCTTTCGTTGTATGCCTCCTCCGCAGGGGTCCTGGGCGCGCGGAGCGGGGTCATGAGCCATGTACACAAAGGGTAGCCCTTGTCCCCAATAAGCCATCCCCTTGGTGGAGGCTGTGCCTGGAACATGTCAGCCACAGTAGTCTGGCGCAGGATAAATGCATCGTGGCTGCTTCCTGGAAAGCGGGCATTGACAGCTAGGATGCGCTGCCTGTGGTCACACACCAGCTGTACATTGAGGGAATGGTAGCCCTTCCGGTTGCTGTAATCCTCGGCATTGTCGATAGGTGCCCGCATAGCCACATGCGTGCAGTCAATGGCGCCCTGCACCATGGGGAAGTCGGCGATCCTGGCAAATCCAACTGCACGCTGCTCCTGCCTCTCTAGGGTCATGGGGAAGGAGATGAATTGGTGTCTCCTTGCGAAAAGGGCATCGGTGACCTGCCGGATGCAGCGATGCACGGCGAACTGGGAGATGTTCGCTATGTCCCCAGCAGCGGCTTGGAAGGAGCCGCTTGCATAAAAGTTCAGAGCCACCGTGACCTTCACTTCCACCGACAGAGATGTCCTGCACATCAGCTGTGGATGCAGATCTCTGTGAAGCAGCTGGCAGATCTCTGCAATCACCTCCCTTCTGAAGCGCAGCCTCTTAACACAATGCGCGGCAGTCATGGTGAGATACGACACCTGCTGCCGGTATTCCCTGAGTGGGTAAGGCCTACGTTGCTGACGCCTGATGGCCCCTCTGCATCTAGGCATGGCTGGCCCTCTCACACAGCGTCTGCGAGCCCTTCGCACATAATGCTGGAACTGAGGGTTGGAACCCCATGCAGCCCCCATAATAAACTTGCAAACAGTGAAATCACAATGAGTCTAATTTCCAAGCTCTGGCCAGAAGCCAAAAATACCTCTCCTATGTTGTCCCAAATCAGTAAGGTCTGTTCCTTGGTCTCTGTCCAGAAATCCAAAGCACTAAAGTCATGGCAGCAAAATGGCTGGCCTTTATAGTTCAGTCTAAGTGCCCTTTAATTAGTGCTCCCCGAGGCCCGCAGGGCCTCTGCTGCGTTCCAGTTCACAGTTCTTAACAGCGCCACGCCCACATTGGGCGGGCGCCACTGAATTTCCGGTTTGGGGCGCACAAACAGCGTTGCACGACGAAATGACGTCATAAGCTGCGCGCGCAGCTGAGCGGGCGCAAACACTTTGCGCCGGCGCTAAATGTCAACTGAAGTTGGGCGTAGGCGCAGTTCGGACTGCGCCCGGGCGCTAAGTGCCTAGCGCTGGAAATCTACCCCTCTTAAGGCGTTAACGGCTGGCGAACGCTACTGAATTTCTAGGCCTAAGATAAACAAGCAACAATTTCAGTCACGTTGGAGAAACAAAGAGGGAAAAGAAGCAGATACTTCAATCACAGAGACAACATTAATAAGCTGAATGATCTGTGAACTGTTTAATGGAAAAGCGGGGAACTACTAATTGATATAAAAAGAAAATCTCAGTCAGGCAATGAACAGACATCAGAAAAGCAAAAATACTTGCAAGTAGCTATGATGGTAAAATGCCATGGGGGAGGGGCCCACAGAGGAAAGAACTGAAGAAAATGGAGTAGATTGGGAAAAATTAGAGGGTTTTCAGCATGGGGGGGTGGGTGGGGGAGAGGCGCCCTGTGATTTGGTAATAACAAGGGGTTATTCTAGGCTTTTCACAGCTTGGAAGAGGGGCTCCTGGTGTCTGGCAGGAATACATTGGTGGGGGTGGGGGTGGAGGTGGGGCGGTACTGTGGTTTGTTAGCACTCAAGCAATGGTGCTGGGTTTTAGTAGCACTGTGCTGGGGGGGTCCTGCAATTTAGCAGCATGGGGGGTGGGGTGGGGGGGTTGCTGCTGGTATTTGGCTATCCTGGGTGGGCAAGTATGGCAATGGTGGTAAGGGGAGTGCTAGCTTGCACTGAGGAGAAAGAGTTATGCCAGCATGCAATTGGAGGGGGTAAACATTGCCATCATGAGCTCGAATGGAAATCGGGAGAAGAATGTCACCTTGAACCGGTAAACGGGAAGAAAAGTGCCCGTTTGAATTGGGAGGAGGGGGATGACGGCGGAATGGAGCTAAACCAGTAAGAGAAGAGGCTGACAGAGGTCTGGTAGATGGCAGTAGAGTCAACAGTGACAATGTTCAGTTAATCTATATTGCCAAATCAGTGCAGTATAAATCCAAGGCCCTCATGCTGAAGGTATACAGTACTCTGGTTAGGCCGTACCATCAATACTTCATTCCGTTCTGGTCACTGAGGCACAAGAATAACATCCAGGGCCCTGGTGCAGTGAAGGGCGGTGAGGCTGTTCCCTAGTGTCAGAGGACTGAATTTGAAAGGAGGAGACACTATAGGCGTATAAAATAGCCAAAAAAAGTGCCAGAGCGGAAGATTGGGAACAGTTTAAGATAGAGCAAAGGAGGGCAAAGGGCATGATCAAGAGGGGCAAAATAGCTTACGAAAACAAGCTGGCGGAAAATATAAAAACTAACTCCAAAAGCTTTTATAAATATATCAAAAGGAAAAGACTGGTGAAAACCAAAGTTGGTCCATTGCAGTCAGATACGGGGGAATATATAATGGGAAATAAGGAAATGGCAGATCAACTAAATGCATACTTTGGGTCAGTCTTTACGAAGGAAGACACAAAAAACCTCCCTGGGATATCGGGAAAAATAGGGACATTGGCAAAGGAGGAACTGACGCAAATCAATATCTCTAAGGATATGGTGTTAAGGAAGCTAAAGGGATTGAAGGTGGACAAATCCCCAGGGCCTGATAACATGCATCCTAGGGTACTGAAGGAGGTGGCCCTAGAGATAGCGGATGCACTAAGGATGATTTTTCAGAATTCATTAGACTCGGGAACAGTGCCGATGGATTGGAGGGTAGCTAACGTTACCCCACTATTCAAAAAGGGGGGTAGGGAAAAAGCAGGTAATTACAGACCTGTAAGCCTTACATCAGTTGTGGGCAAAATGCTGGAGTCCATCATTAAGGATGAAATAGCGGAGCACTTAGCAAATGGGGACAGGATAGGACAGAGTCAACATGGATTTACAAAGGGTAAATCGTGCTTGACTAATCTATTGGAATTTTTTGAGGGAGTAACTGGTAGAATAGATGGGGGAGAGCCAGTAGATGTGGTGTACCTGGACTTCCAAAAGGCCTTCGATAAGGTCCCACATAAAAGATTAGCATGGAAAATTGAGGCTCATGGGATAAAGGGGAAAGTTTTGGCGTGGATAGGGAACTGGCTGTCAGATAGAAAACAGAGAGTTGGAATAAACGGCTCATTTTCTGAATGGCAGGCAGTAACAAGTGGGGTACCACAGGGATCTGTCCTGGGCCCCCAGCTGTTCACAATTTACATTAATGACCTGGATCAGGGAGTCGGATGCAGCATTTCCAAATTTGCAGACGACACTAAACTAGGAGGGGGGGTGGGCTCAGAGGAAGAGACCAGGAAGCTCCAGAGCGATTTGGACAGACTGGGCGATTGGGCGGATAAATGGCAGATGCACTATAATGTGGACAAGTGCGAAGTTATCCACCTTGGGTGCAGGAACGGGAGGGCAAATTATTATTTAAATGGCAATAGATTGGGAGAGGGGGAAGTACAGAGAGACCTGGGTGTTCTTGTACACCAGTCACTGAAGGCGAGCATGCAGGTGCAACAGGCGGTCAAGAAGGCAAACGGTATGCTGGCCTTCATAGCAAAAGGGTTAGAATACAGGAACAGGGATACCTTGCTGCAGCTGTACAGGGCACTGGTGAGACCACACCTCGAGTACTGTGTACAGTTTTGGTCGCCTCATCTGAGGAAGGATGTTCTTGCCATGGAGGGGGTGCAGCGGCGATTCACCAGGCTGATACCAGGAATGGCGGGAATGACCTATGAGGAGAGACTATGTAGTTTAGGGATGTACACACTGGAGTTTAGAAGATTGAGAGGGGACCTCATAGAAGTGTATAAAATTCTGACAGGTCTAGACAGACTGGATGCAGAAGGAATGTTTCCCTTGGCGGGTGAGAACAGAACTAGAGGACATAATTTAAGGATAAGGGCTAAACCATTTAGGACAGAGATGAGGGGGAATTTCTTCACTCAGAGAGTGGTGAACCTGTGGAACTCATTGCCACAGAGGGCAGTGTACGCCAGCTCATTAAATATATTTAAGAGGGAATTAGATATATTTCTACGGGCAAAAGGGGTTAAGGGTTACGGAGAGAAGGCGGGGACGGGATACTGAATTAAAGGATCAGCCATGATCTCATCGAATGGCGGAGCAGGCACGAAGGGCCGAATGGCCTACTCCTGCTCCTATCTTCTATGTATTTCTATGTATAAGATACTAAGTGGATTCCTAAAGGTGTATTATTTCAAGCTAAATCATGATTGACAAGGGGATATAGATACAAATTGGTAAAAGGCAAGTTCAGGAGGTATTAATATTGGTAACCTGGAGAGCGTAGTGAGGACAAAAATTCTGGAATCATTCAAGAGGCAGCTCGATGTTGTAGTGGCCGGGATAGAAGGTTTCTATAGAAGGATGGGCTTGATGGCCTCTCTTATCTGTGTGACGAGCGACTTGGTGTCGTTACACAAACCTTGGGGTTCAGGTAGCCTTTATACGTGCAGGGTATGTGACATTATCCTGTACTGTAACGCTATAGTGCCGATGCTGGCAAGCCAAGCTTCTTGTTCCTGTCTGATGTGGAGCAATGGTTATCACCTCACATTGGCAGCTCCTTGTCACCTCTTCAACAGCTGGTTTCCAAAATCACAAAAACAGCTACCTCACAAAGCTTTTACAATCTTTTGTTTGGCAGGCTAAAGGCTTCCTGCTGAAAAGAAAGTTAGATACATTGGGATTGAGAATTCATACATCACCCTCTGGCTATGACCTTACTGACATGAGCAGACAAGGCACACAAAAAGGAAAAATATACAGCAAGAAATCACTTTATCTTTCTACCCCCAGGGTAACAGTCAGATTACATTTTGCCAGTACATCAGCTTTCAGCCTATCCTGTCAAGTATTGAGCAGAAACGAGCCTTATCTATAAATTCAACATGGACCAAAAAAAAATAGAGACATGTAGCATGGTGGCTTGATGTTCCTTGTAATAAACTGAAGACACTGCTGTTGTCACTGAAAGGTGATGTGAAATAACAAAATAGAAATTGACTGCAGTGGCAATAAATTGGCTGTAGATTGTTGGACACTGACTAATAGATGTTCTTATCAACAGCAAACACTAAGTACTGTCAGCAATAGCTTTCTAACTGCTGTACGTGACAGAACAGAAGATGGCTTTTGGACAATCCTATGACTATTGACTTGTACCAAACGTGAAATCTGTGCGGCCATTTAATATAAATAAATATTTCCCAATTTATAATGATGGATGCTTGGGAACAAGTTGTTGGACTTCAAATGAGAGATTCCGATCAAAAGCCAGGATTTAAAAAATTTAAATGCAATAGTTAAGACAGACTTCCAAAGCCAAGCAGAAAAGTGCACAGAAACTGAAGCATTTAACATATCAGACAATGGAATTTCCGAACATGCTTGTACATAAATATCGCACAGCTTGATTGTTGTCCTTTCTATATCTTCTATTGCAGCAACAATAATACAGTATTTTGAAGTTGGTGTGATGTAATGATCTTATACCCTTTAACCTCTGTGCTGTGTAGTGTTGGTGGTGTTATAGCTGATTAGTGCTACACCAGTGGTGCCTATTGTTTATTTTATTGCACATTGTCTCGTTATTTGTTGAGTGCTTATTTCCTCAGTTTCCTCTTCTGTGAGTCACCGCACCATGGATCTTCCTGGGAGGGAGGAGGGACCAAGCAGCTAACCTGCTCCAAATCCTCGGCCAGTGCCACTCAGTACCCAGATGCTAGGAGGCACATCTTCTTCTTAGGCAGTCCCTCGGAACCAAGGAGGCACATGAGACTGGCATTGGTGACATTCCATCCCTATCTCCCACTGAGAAGCTGCCTGGGCTCTGGTCAGTATTCCCCAACAATTGGACAACAGAGATCAATAACCCATCATGTGGTTAATCATTAGTGTGAACCACTGCCATTCAATTCTGTTGCGTTTTGCTACCCTACCAATTAGGGCCTCAGGCTGATCAACTTCAGCAGTATCCTGAATTTGCAGTTGATATTTTTTCACCAATTAATAGATGCTAACTGTCCATCTTCCACTCTGCCGCATACATCCTATTCCTGTATGCTGATTCGTGATACAGTATATAAAAACCCAAGCTCATTGGTTGCTTGTCAAGACACAAAATGGTTGAAAACCTCTTGTCGATTGAGGAACCAGAGAAAAGGGGCTTTCAATAAGTGGCTACAGACAATAAAGGAGTTTTTCGATGTATATGTTTATAGTTATTATCATGCCGCCCAATTCTACAATAAGTTGCACCAGTGGTACTGGTACCACTCATATGAGCAAGGCACACAGACCTGTTGTCACCTGAAGTGCTGATTGTGTTACAATCTGCTGAGGGAACAATAGTGGGGCAAGGAGGCAAATGTACATAGTGTGTGCTCCCCTCATTAAGAATGAAACAGAAACATTAGCTATCCCCAACATTACACATTACCAGTGCTAGGAAGGCTCTGCTGTCTCTCATAAAGCTGTGTTATAACCAGGGGCTCCAGAGCTCAGCTGTAGGGCTAGGCCAGGTCAGTATGTTAGTGCTGCTCATTGTGGCCATTTTGACAGGACTGCAGAATCAGCCCCGCATTTAATAAGCAGACACTTTATGAAGGAATTTAAAGAATTTGGATGGTGTGGACCAATCTCTTAGGCTTCAGCCATTTCTCCCTCAGTGCTGGAAATTTGAGACTGGAAACCTACCTCTCTGCTATGAAGTACGAACCTGCATTAGATCTACTATGGCCGGTCTTAGGCCTATGCTGTCTATGTGGCCGCAGAGGCCCTTGCACAAGTTGAAGTGCTACCAACACGTGTGATACTTAAGAGTGTTCATCGCCCAATCAATCTATCCATAAATATTATATATTACTATCATGAAAATTCATTTTTATATTCTGCGCCAAGATGATGAAGCAATGTGAAGAGATACTTTCAGATTAAAATGAAAATTTTGTCAGCGTAATGGATAATTGTTGATTTTCAGTTATTTGGAGAGATGTTGCAGCTTTCAGATTAAAAGTTGCAATGTTATTAGAAAGACACCTAAGTTTTCAAATTGTATTCATCTGTGTTCCCTAACTGACACTAAACTACTCCTGTGCAGTGTAGGTAGCCTCCATTACTATTTAAAGAATAATGCTATTATACACAGTTTGTGCAAAATTCCCTTTTAAGGAGATCTCCCCAGTGCCTACATTGTGTTTGTGGTGTGTGCTTAATATCATGTCATCATTCATAGGTGACAGAGGTCATGCTATGAACACTGGGTCATGTCTGTAATACAAAATTCCAAAACCCAAGGCCATGCCTAAGAGGAATGTAACAAGTCGAACCAAACCACACCACTGGTAATTGAACATACATTTGGGATATTAAAAATACATTTTTGTTGTCTGGATTTCTCAGAGTGGTAATTACACTGTGACCCTAAGAAGGATTGCCATTTCTTTGTAACCTTTCATATTTTGCACATGAGAGCAGTTCATGGGATTGCAATAGACCTGTCAGAGGTTAACGATGACAGATGTGAGGTGCAGGGCAAGAGACAGATCATGTAGCTGCTCTGAATACTAGCAGATGTAGTCATTTATTTATTGTATGGCCCAGTGGTTTAATGAGATAGAAATGGAGGAATATCCTATAGATTGGACAAGATAACCTTCAAACACAAAGTAGGTGCTAGAGGTTTGAAAGAAAGACTTGCATTTATATAGTGCCTTTCACGATCACCGGATGTCCCAAAGTGCTTTACAGCTAATTAAGTACTTTTTTGAAGTGTTGTTAATGTAGGAAATGTGGCAGACAATTTGTGCACAGCAAGCTCCCACAAACAGCAATGGGAAAATGACCAGATAATCTGTTTGTTAGGTATTGGTTGAGGGATAAATATTGGCTAGGACATCGGGGATAACTTCCCTGCTCTTCTTCGAAATAGTGTCATAGGATCTTTTACATCCACCTGAGAGAGCAGACAGGGCCTCAGTTTAACATCTCATCCAAAAGACAGCACCTCTGATAGTGTAGCACTCCCTCAGTACTGCACTGGAGTGTCAGCCTAGATTTTTGTGCTCAAGTCTCTGGAGTGAGGCTTAGAACCCACAACCTTCCGACTCAGAGGCAAGAGTGCTACCAACTGAGCCATGGCTGATACAGTAATGTGTGATAATACAGTGAGCTCAACCCGAAACTAGCAAACAAAATCTTGCTTGGGAAGTATGTTGAGGGGTAGTGGAACTGCTGAGAATAGGTTGAATTATATGTATCATATATGATAAGGAGGTGTGGAATTAAAATAAAGTGGAAGAAGTAATCAGACAAAAGATGATGTAGGAGGTGGTGGAAGTTGGGAGTGAATTGGGGGGCTCAAAGGAATGATAAAGAGGAGAAAGGTGCAACAAAGGAGATGTGCCAGTTAATAGGTGACAAAGATTTTGGGTAAAATGAGATAGGGAAAAAGGCTTTCAAAGAAGTTTAGTCAAACATCTTGCAATGAACACGGGTCCTTTACTTTTGCTTGCAATGGCAGGTAATAAATGAAATTAGATGATATGAAGGACATGGAAAAACATGCACATTAGTTTTAAAACTAGAAGGTTTCAATAATAATAAAATATTGAGAAGCAGAAGAACAAAAATAATAATGACATGCTTTCCAAAGTAAATTATAGGATGCATGCTTCATTGCAAATTGCATGGTACTTGCAGATATATAATGAAGGTCATACATTGTTCTGTGTAATTGAGTGACAATAGTCTTAAGGCAGCTTAGGGTTCAACCGTGGCAGAAGGTCTGGGTTGGGCAGTAGGCTGCATCAAAAGTCTAGTTGGGCTTTGGTTTGGGGAATGATATGGTCCATATAGGTTTGAAAAAGACAGAAGTTGCTCCAGAGCTTCCCTATTGTTAAGGGAGGTCAGAAAGGGGCTGCAGTTAACTGGATGAAGTGTGCACCTCCTGGTGGAATGTTATATCCAAGTGCATTCATGCATCACTTACTCAAACTGTCAAATTTCCTGCATGCGATTTGTCCATGTTTCCTGTATGGGGGTGAAGGTGGAGCAGGTTGGCACACACGAGGACTGAAGTCTATGCAAGCTTGTCCCACTGGAGAACTGAGCAGGAATGAGATTGGGTTTGAATGAAAGGAAAGCCCAGTCATGGCTTAATAGTCAACAAGACTTCAGTCCAGAAGGGCTGAGGGTGACACCATGGCCAGTGGGCATGCCTTTTTTGGCGCAATCACACCAGCACTCACCTGACTGAATTTTTGGGCCTTGTTTGGGGTGAAGTATATGTACAACACAGCAATTTGATCTCAGCTTCTCTCATTCCACTGCAGACCGGGGGTAATGAGAATCAGCTCCAAATTCTCACTTTTTGTGTTAGTGAGCGGCCCAGGTTTTATTCTCAGGTGTCATCTAGGCCTTTTGTATTTTCTGGTGATATAGAAGAGAATTAAATTGAGGGAGGAGGTGTGTCTATGAAGGAGCTGCAACTTTGAACAAATGGGTTGCTGTGTGCAGTATGTTGGGAGAACAGGAGGATCCTAGAGGTGGTGTCATGTGTTAATTTATGTATTTCTTTGTATTATGTTACTTTTTAAAATAATCATGCGACATTTATTGTTGTTGCCAATCACTTGCAATGATTTCATGATTTTGCAGCTACTATTGGTTGGTAATCACAGAGACAAAAATAAAGTATGTTTTCCTAAGTTTTAGTTACGCATTGGCTCCTTTAATATAATTGTGGTACAGAGGAGTTAACAACCAACTTCACTCAAACAAATCATGCCTCAGCATAACTTGATACAAAGGCCTGGATTTTGCAGTCAGTGGCGAAAGAACGGCGCTTGCCGGTCACCTTGCTGACAGCTGCCCAGAAAGTTTTTGCGGGCTTTTGAGTGGAGACTTGCTCTAATCCAGCATCTGATCCAGCACGGCATCCTCTACAGGGCATCTGTGAGCAGGTCAAGCAACAGCGAGACTCTTCAACCAATCAGACTGAAGAATCCTCACTCAGACACGCAGAGTCCAAAACTGGAAATATAAATTAGATTTAAATCATGTACAGAAAGCGAAATAAAGACTGGGAAAACAGATGGGATTAAGAGAGAGAGATAAAAGAGACAGAGAGAAAATTTAAAAAAATAAATAATTAAAAAAAATCTCCAACACTGATTAACTTCTGAAGGAATGAAATTTTCAGGGCCAGGATGATTGTTTGGAAGTAGTTATCACTTATCACGTAGTTAAAAATTCACTTACTCCTGAATGCACCAGCCCTAAATTTTTATGGCGTCTTTAGTGGGGAACTAGTGGGCAAGAACCCCAACTTCACGCCATTACATTGATTTCAGTGCCGAGTCTATCGGTGAGGACAGTTACAGCACACCCAGTGGAGGAGCAGGGTAACTCGGACCGCAATTTCCGGATTTCCATGTTTAAATGCGGACGCCGGAAGTTGCTATCTGATTTTCCCCGTAATAGCAGTGAGCGCTGATAACCTCGCCATTATTATCATCGCAAATTCTGGGCCAATGTTTTGAGGACTAATTGATCCTCCCCAGGCAGTTTACTTGAGGGAGGAGCAAAGCCACACAATTCAACCACAAATATGCTGTGCGATTTGCTCAGATGTGCGTCTCATTGGCAGTGCCATTTGAATTTAACTAACAATTATTTAAATTCACAAAACCCTGTTAACTGTTTTGGGAAATTATTAATGTGGACTTTTCAAATTCATGACGTTCATCTGGCGGGAATGACCTATTCACAGACAGCCTATTTGGGTCTTTTGTTGAGTATTAGTTAAGGCAGAATTAGTTAAATTCATAAAAGGGATAAAGCAGTTACTACCTAAGAAGATTGATTACAATTAGTTCCGCACAGAATTATGAAACAGTTATTTTTTTCTACTATGACGAGTTAGCAAAGTTTAATAACTTCTGTAAAAATACATGTGGTGTTTTCTGTCTGCCTACCAATCATGTTTTTTGGTGTGAACAGTGCAGTAGGGGGATGGAAGTCAAGGAATAATATCACTCAGTGTCTGCTGAAGGATTGTGCAATGCGATTTCGAAGCAGGCCTTGACTTAAGAAGCCAAAGTTCCTGCTGGAAATGGGGAAGCCTAATAAACATATGAAATGAGGGTCCTAAGACACTATTAGGACCCGGACACCATTGACGTGTGAGTCAGTGCTGCCATCATTACTTCCTAATGCACTTTTCACATACCATAGAAACATAGAAACATAGAAGATAGGAGCAGGAGTAGGCCATTCGGCCCCTCGAGCCTGCTCCGCCATTCAATGAGATCATGGCTGATCATCCAAATTCAGTAAGCTGTCCCTGCCTTCTCCCCATATCCCTTGATCCCTTTAACCTTAAGAAATATATCTAACTCCTTCTTGAATATATTTAATGAATTGGCCTCCACTGCCTTCTGTGGTAGAGAATTCCACAGGCTCACCACTCTCTGGGTGAAAAAATTCCTCCTCATCTCTGTCCTAAATGGCTTGCCCCTTATCTTTAGACTGGGACCCCTGGTTCTGGACACCCCGGCCATCGGGAACATCCTTCCTGCATCTAGTCTGTCTAGTCCTGTTAGAATTTTATAAGTTTCAATGAGACCCCCTTGTATTGATTTCTTTGTGGGTTCAATGATGAGACATTTATGAAAGAGAATGACTTTTAATCTAAAGCTTGTTCAACTCTTTATACAGCTTTACAGGAGACATGATGCTAGTGATGCATCTAGAACGAAACTGAAACTAAACTGAACTGCCTTGCTTGTCTCGGTCACATGCCCTCTGCTGGTCAGGCACAAGCAATCAATACATGCAAACATGCTGTTAAGGCATCATAATCGAACAGGCAAATACCATCTCTATTTGCTGATATCATTACATCTCCTTTTCTTAAAACAAAAGAATTTTACTTTTAACTAACAACATGTTTTCTTTGTATTAATCTGCATTTTAACTGTAACACTTAATGAACTTACATTATCATTATCATGATCAAGGTTTTTTAACCTTGCTTTGTGTGTTCACATGAAATATGTCAATACACTAGAACTTGAAGAAAGAATAAGATAACATTACTTCCTTCTATAACAATAGTCCTTAAATTTGCTCAATGAGTCTCTTAGGAGGCTTCACATGTCTTGAGGATTTTCTGATTGATTGTCCTTGAACCTGAGTTGTTGCCTCAGATGATGGTTTCTCAGCTGTGTGATCAGGTTGTTCAACAGTATCAGTCTCTTGACCTGCTGTGGCTGGTCCCATGAGAAGATCTCGATGATTTCTTCTCAGAACAGCACCCTCATCTGTCTGAATGGTGTATGATCTTGGTTGAACTTCATTCAGGACAGTTCCCTTCTGAGTCCATGTGTTTGTTTTGTCTTTGAACCTTACTTGGTCACCAGTGTGGAGTTCAGGTAGGTTTTGTGTTCCTCTGTCATAGTAGTACTTTTGCTTTTCTTTCTGTTGTTCTTTGAACTTCCTCACTTTCTCCCCCTCTTTTGTTTTCAGGAGGTTCTCCGGGATGGGTAGGTTTGACCTTAGCCAATGTCCCATCAGGAGTTGGGCTGGTGACTTACCACACTTGAGCGGCGTTGTGCGGTATACAAGCATGCTTTGGTAGAAGTCAGTTCCACTGTCTTTTGCCTTGTACATCAGTCTTTTCACTGTCTGGACCGATTTTTCCACTAGTCCATTGGACTGTGGATAGTGAGGACTTGACGTTGTGTGGACAAAGTCCCACTCTTTGGCAAAGTGTCGGAAACTTGCATTGTAAAACTGGGGTCCGTTGTCTGTGAAGACCTCGCTTGCCACGCCATGTCTGGAGAATATGGCTTTCATACATGTTATCACAGCATCTGCAGTGGTGGTGTTCAGTCTACAAACCTCTGGATACAGGGAGTAGTAGTCTGTGACTACAAGATAGTCCTTCCCTTGACATACGAATAGGTCAGCGCCTACCTTCTGGTAATGTCTGTCTGGTGCTGGGTGTGGCTTTAGTGGTTCTACCGGATTGCTTGCTCGATATTTCAGGCATATTGTGCAGTTTGACACATCATTTGTCACATCTTGGTTGATTCGTGGCCAGTACATCACCTCTCGTGCTCTTTTCTTACACTTTTCGATTCCCAGATGTCCTCCATGGATCCTTTTTAGCATCTCTTTTCTCAGGCTCTTTGGGATAACTACTTTACTTCCTTTGTAGATGATGTCTTCGACCACTGATAGTTCCACCCTGCAGTTCCAGTACTCTGCCATGTCAGGTGAGCAGTCTTGCTTCATGTTGGGCCATCCATCCAAGATGCTTTTCCTCAGTCGTCTCATTGTTTCATCTTTGTTGGTCTCAGTCTTTATGAGCTCCATTTTTGCATTTGCTATGGGCAGTGCACTTGTGATCATGTCCACGTAGGCGTTCACTTTTTCATCCATTTTGGTGTTTGCGGGCTCACTTGGGTCAACAGCTCTGGACAATGTGTCTGCTGTATACATCAGCTTACCCGGTGTGTACGCAACATTCAGTGTATAGCGTTGCAGCCTGATCATCATTCTTTGTATTCTAAGCGGACAGCTATTTAGTGGCTTTTGGAACAATGCAATCAAGGGCTTATGGTCAGTCTCTACACTGATTGCCTGTCCTGCCACAAACTGGTGAAATCTTTCACAGGCGTATGTGATGCTGAGCAGCTCCTTTTCTATTTGAACATATCGCGTCTCCGCGTCTGTCATTGAGTGCGATGCATATGCAATAGGTTGCCAGTAGTCATATTTTTGCAGAAGAACGGCACCGAGCCCACTCTGTGATGCATCTGATGATATCTTGATGGGTCTCGCTGGGTCATAAAACCACAGAACTGGTTCCTCTGTGAGCAGTTTCTTTAGATCGCTCCATGACTTCTCATGCTCATGATTCCATTCCCATTCTATGTTCTTTTCAGTTAGTCTTCTCAGTGGCGCCATCTTTTCTGAGAGGTTGGATATGAATTTACCCATATAGTTGATCATTCCATTAAACCTCTGCACGTCCTTTTTGCATTGTGGCTTTGGCATATTCTCAATGGCGGACACCTTTCTGGGATCTGGCCTGATGCCCTCACTGCTAAGGATATCTCCCATGAATGTCAGTTCTGTCACCCCAAGCTGGCATTTCTCTCTATTCAGCTTCAGGTTTGTTTTCCTTGTTTCTTCCAGCACTTTTTTCAGTCTCTCGTCATGCTCAGTTCTCGTGGTTCCCCATACTATGATGTCATCCATTGATGTATCAACTCCTTCCAGGTGCTCATAGATCATATGGATAGTTTTGTGATACACTTCAGGAGCTGAGGCAATGCCAAATGGTAACCTTAGGAATCTGTATCTGCCAAATGGACTGTTGAACGTGCACAGTCTTGAACTTGCTTCGTCCAATTTCATCTGCCAAAATCCTGATGATGCATCTAACTTGCTGAAATACTTTGCATTTGCAAACAGTGCCATGATTTCCTCACGTGTAGGAAGCTTGAAGTGCTCTCTCTTTATTGCTCTGTTTAGATCTCTTGGATCCAGGCAAATTCTGAGCTTTCCATTCTTTTTGTTCACAACGACGAGGGAACTCACCCACTCAGTTGGCTCGTCTATCTTCTGAATCACGTTCAGGCTTTCAATCCTGTCCAACTCTGCCTTCAGTTGCTTTTGAAGAGCAAACGGAACTTTTCTGCATGGATGTATGTCATACTTTTATCTACTCTGATTGTGTGTTCTCCTGGAATGCAGCCTAGACACTTAAATAGGTCTTTGTACTCTTTCATGAGTTCATCATAGACTGTCTCTCCTTCGCTTTCCACAATGAGGACTCTCTTTACCAGGTTCAGTCTCTCACAGGCTTTTAAACCTAGTATGGCTTGCACATCCTTTGGCACCACGATTAATGCTAGCGTGTGCTCTCTGTCCTTGTGTGTTACTTTGACAATGCATCTTCCTTTCACTGGTATATCAGTACCTGAGTATCCTGTCACTTTCACTTTGATTCCATGTATCTTTGGTCTGGGTCTAATTTTCTTAAAATCAGTCTCTGATATCACATTAACTTGTGCTCCAGTATCCAATTTAAATGGAATGTGTGTGTCATTCACTTTTAGTGTCAACATCCAGTCTCTTTCTTCTTTTTTTGTTTTCAGACACAACATCTACATAGAACTCCTCTATCTCGCTTTCATCTACTGTATGGACCTTGCTTTGTTGCGCTTGGTTCTTACAGCAACGGGCATAATGGTTGTTTTTGTTGCAACTATTGCATGTTTTACCATATGCTGGACACTTTTTTGGTGTATGCTGTGTACCGCATCGACTACATGACTTTCGATTGTCCCTTTCATTTTTGATCGCTGGCCACGCCTCTTTTTTCACATTGGCGCTCTTTTTGTTAAACGGTTTGTATCCGTTCTTACTCACTGCATCCACGTTGCAGCTACTGTCACTGAACAGCTCCTTTGCCTGCAACTTCACAGTCTCTGTAGCCCTACACAGTGCTATGGCTTTTCCCAGGTCTAGATCTTGCTCTCTTAGCAGTCTTTCCCTTAGACCATTATCTGGAATACCACACACCAGTCTGTCTTTTATCAGCGAGTCTGTCAGTCCCCCAAATTCACACGATTTGCTTCTGTTTCTCAGTTCAGTCACATACTGATCAATATTCTCACCCGTTTTCTGTACACATGTGAAAAATCTGTGCCTCTCAAACGTCATGTTACGTTTAGGTATGCAGTAGGCCTCAAACTGTTCCATTATTTTATCTAGCTTCATTTTGTCTCCATTAGCAGCGAATGTGAAGTTATTATACACCTCCAGCGCTTCATCACCCACATCATGTAAGAACACTGACGATTTCTTATTATCACTTTGCTCGTTAGCTCCGATTGCCGCTAAATGCAACTCTACACGTTGTTTGAATCTCCTCCAATTTTCAGCTACATTACCTGTCAACTGAAGCGTCGCCGGTGGGAGTAAACCTTCCATTTTTCACTTTGTTAGCTATTCTCTACTGGTAAGTAACGATGTTCTCTTTTGGCTTGCTAATCTGTGGAGAGCTGATTTAACTTCAGATTTTTCCTCTTCATCTCTTTCAATCACTTCTGACACCATGTATTGATTTCTTTGTGGGTTCAATGACGAGACATTTATGAAAGAGAATGACTTTTAATCTAAAGCTTGTTCAACTCTTTATACAGCTTTACAGGAGACACGATGCTAGTGATGCATCTAGAATGAAACTGAAACTAAACTGAACTGCCTTGCTTGTCTCGGTCACATGCCCTCTGCTGGTCAGGCACAAGCAATCAATACATGCAAACATGCTGTTAAGGCATCATAATCGAACAGGCAAATACCATCTCTATTTGCTGATATCATTACACCCCTCTCATTCTTCTAAACTCCAGTGAGTATAAGCCCAATCGACCCAATCTCTCCTCATACATCATTCCTGCCATCCCAGGTATCAGTCTGGTGAATCTTCGCTGTACTCCCTCCATGGCAATAACATCCTTCCTCAGATAAGGCGACCAAAACTGCACACAATACTCAAGTTGTGGTCTCACCAAGGCCCTGTACAACTGCAGCAAGACATCCTTGCTCCTGTACTTGAATCCTCTCGCTACGAAGGCCAACATACCATTTGCCTTCTTAACCGCCTGCTGCACCTGCATGCTTACCTTCAGCGACTGGTGTACAAGGACACCCAGGTCTCGTTGCACTTCCCCTTCTCCCAATCTATTGCCGTTCAGATAATACTCTGCCTTCCTGTTTTTGCCACCAAAGTGGATAACCTCGCATTTATCCACATTATACTGCATCTGCCATGCTTCTGCCCAATTACCCAACCTGTCCAAATCATACTGGAGTTTCTCGGCATCCTCCTCACAGCACACACGCACACCCAGCTTGGTGTCGTCTGCAAACTTGGAGATATTACATCTAGTTCCCTCGTCTAGATCATTTATATATATTGTGAACAGCTGGGGTCCTAGGACCAATCCCTGCGGTACCCCACTAGTCACTGCCTGCCACTCGGAAAAAGAGCCATTTATTACAACTCTTTGCTTCCTGTCTGCCAACCAGTTTTCTATCCAAGTCAGTACCTTGCCCCCAATCCCATGTGCCTTTACTTTACATGCTAATCTCTTATGCGAGACCTTATCGAAAGCCTTCTGAAAGTCGAAATACACCACATCCACTGGTTCTCCCTTATCTATTCTACCAGTTACATCCTCAAAAAATTCCAGTTGATTAGTCAAGCACGATTTACCTTTTGTAAATCCATGTTGACTTTGTCCGATCCTGTCACTGTTTTCCAAGTGCTCTGCTATTACATCTTTTATAATAATGGACTCTAGCATTTTCCCCACGACTGATGTCAGGCTTACCAGTGTATAATTCCCCGTTTTCTCTCTACCACGATTTTTGAATAGTGGGATAACATTAGCTACCCTCCAATCCATGGGAACTGTTGCAGAGTTTATCCAATTTTGGAAGATGACCAGCAATGCATCTACTATTTCTAGGGCCACTTCCTTAAGTACCCTAGGATGTAGATCACCAGGCCCTGGGGATTTATCGGCTTTCAATCCCGTCAATTTCCCTAACACCATTTCCCTACAAATACTGATTTCTTTCCATTCCTCTCTCTCATTAGACCCTATTTTCCCCAACATCTCTGGGAGATTATTTGTGTCTTCCTTTGTGAAGACAGAATCAAAGTGTATATTTAATTGGTCTGCCATTTCTTTGTTCCCCATTATAAATTCCCATGATTCTGACTGCAAGGGACCTATGCTTGACTTCACCAATCTTTTTCTCTCCACATATCTATAAAAGCTTTTACAGCCAGTTTTTATGTTCCCTGTAACTTACTCTCATACTCTATTTTCCCCCTCTTAATTAATCCCTTTGTCCTCCTTTGCTGAATCCTAAACTGCTCCCAATCCTCAGGTTTACTGCTTTTTCTGGCCAATTTATATGTCCTCTCCTTGGATCTTATGTTATCCCTAATTTCCCTTGTTAGCCACGGTTGAGTCACCTTTTTTGTTTTATTTATATGGCAAACAGGGATGAACAAATTCTGTAGTTCATCCATGCGATCTTTGAATGTTTGCCATTGCCTATCCACCGTCAACCCTTTGAGTAACATTCCCCAATCAATCCTACCCAACCCTGCTCCCAACCCACCTCCGAACCATCTTCCCGGGAGGCAGGTCCCTGATTTGCACAGGGACCCATCTCCTAGCAGCGGGAAGAGGATTAGAGTCAATTAACTGCCTGTTAACAGGTAGTTAACAGGCAGTTTAGAGGCTTTTCCCCATTTTCAGCCTGCTGATGTGGGTTTCCCAATGGCGGGAAACCCCGCCAGGGTCAGCGAGGCGAGCTGTGGGTCTGCTGCACTGTAAGTGTGGAAATGACAGCTGCAGAGGTACTGTGATGGGTGCAATTGTGCACAGGTAAGTATAACAGGTGAGAGAATGTAGTGAGAAATATTTTTATTCTGTTTACATGTATCTGCAGGTGACAAGATTTGATGTTTCTGTGAAGCCTCATCTGATCGGGAGAATTGACAGCTGGCTTCTGCAATCTCACATGCAGCTGCCATTTCTTTTCTCCTAAGGAAAGAGTCATTGGTGAGCCTGGGTGCAAGGGCTCACCTTTGGACAGTGATTGTCAGTGTTTAACAGCGCCTCAATGCTGTCAAACAGTGACAATCCATCTGTCAAAAAATTATGGGGCCTGTCCCTTTAAGAAAACCGGCAGATGAAGCATCCTGCACTGACGTCATCTTGCACCGGCTTTCCCTTAATTGGCCGGCAAGTCCGCAGGGCGGGCTTAACAAGGCCAATCAGGGCAAAATAGCGTTTGTTCATCAGATGTCGCTGGGGGCAGGACTAGAACCCAGAAGGTAGCAGTCCCGCCCCCAACTCGTCTCGACTGTCAAAATCCAGCCCAAGGTCCAATGTTCTGTTGTTCTGCCATTTTTAGATGACGAAGGTGATCCTGTGGGGCATGGGATCAAACGAATAGCTAAAGCTACCTAAAGAAGGGTTTACTGTTCATTGTCCTAGACACATCATCACACGTCACATTACAACAGTGACTACACGGCAAAAGTACTTCATTGGTTGCAAAGCGCTTTGGGACATCCTAAGGTCATTTAAGGCACTATATAAATGCAAGTCTTTCTTTCTTTTTTTATCTAGCTATCAGGACAACTGTAAACACGCTTGAGAACATAAGGCATGAGGGCTTATCTATGTGTCATTATCCTAACTCCCATTGACCCATCACTCCTGTGCTTGCTGACCTAGATTGGCTCCTGATCTGTCATCGCCTCGATTTAAACATGATCATCCTTGTATTCAAACCCCTCCATGGTCCCTCACTATCTCTGTAAACTCCTCCAGCCCTACAACCTTCTGAGATCTCTGCCCTCCTCCAATTCGAGCTTCTTGCACACTTCCCATTTTCTTCACTTCACCATTGGCGGCCGTGCCTTCAGCTGCCTCGGCCCCAAGCTCTGGGTTTCTCTCCCTAAACCTCTCTGCCTCTCTACTTCTCTCTCCTACTTTAAATCGCTCTTTAAAACCTATCGCTTTGACCAGGTTTTTGGTCACCTGTCCTAATATCTCCTTATGTGGCTCGGTATGAAATTTTGTCTGATTACGCTCCTGTGCAGTGCCTTGGGATGTTTTACTACGTTAAAGATGCAATATAAATACAAGTTGTTATTGTCGTTTGAAACACAGAAGTTAAAAACATCGAGAGTAAAATAGGTTAATAAGACCCAGAAAGATAGCAATCATTAATAGGAGCTTTACTGGAAAAGTGCCCTGTCTGTCTTGGACAGTGATCGTTCCTCTCACATTGTAGTTATTCAGGCTACCTCCGAGATATCTCCACAGTGGAGCTTGTTTGTTTTTCAGTGTGAAAAATATTGCTCTGATTTGAAGCGGCGCTTGGCCAGTGACGGATGGACCCGAAGGCTCTAATCTCAGCCAGTCAGGGGATTGTGGGCTTTAAGTGCCAACCAGCAATCCATTTTCTATTGGAAATTACTGATAAAATAAATGTGCTGGAGTGCAGAGCTGAACTGTCCTTGTACCATCGTCAAAAGGTCATTGGAAACTTGTTGCTGATTGATGGCAGGGATTAAGAGCTGGAGAAAGCATATTGATGCACATCTGAAAGGGTTTTGTGTCTACAACAGCCTGTGTGTATGAGTTATACGTGTGCATAAATATATAGAAGGTGCGCAATAATATATATACAAATATATGAACTGTGTAATATGTATGTACAAAGTCTATATAATTATTTACATATATTAACATGCAATCAATACCTGAGTTTATAAATAATATTATATAGAAACAGTGACCTTGTATATCGGAACATAGAAACAGGAATAGGCCTTTCAGCCCCTTGAGCTTGTTCCACCACTCAATTAGATCATGGCTGATCTGTATTTTAACTTTATCTACCTGCCTTGGGTTCATAATCCTTATTACCCTTGCCTCAATAGCTTTTTGGGGGAGAGAGTTCACCCTTCATGTAAGCAGTGCTTCCTGACATCACCCCTGACTGGCCTAGCTCTAATTTTAAGGCTATGCCTCTTGTTCTGGACTCCCACACCAGAGGAAATAGTTTCTCTCTATCTACCCTATCAATTCCTTTAATCACATATAATTCACATTCAGGAATAACCTGGTATGCTTCAAGTTCCCAGGTCGCAGCGTTGATTCCCTAGGAGGCCCGATGATACATGGCTTTTCATTGAATAAATCAGCTACCATTAATGAAATTCCAGCGCTATTTCTGCTGAACATTATTGTTCATTTATATTATTCAAAGACTAACAGACAAATTGTTTCCTCCCTCTTCTAACATGTACACATTAGAAAACTAGATTGGAATCTACTGTTCATGTCTGAGGTTTAGAAGATGCCTAAATTAGCTTGCCTCCGGACTGTCCCACTTAAGTCAATTCAAATTATATCGACAGTTGCTCAAGCCAAACTAATTGCAAAAGGGCTGCGGTAACACCAAGCAAAGGACAATCACTTGGCAGAGTCATCAAGGAGGAGGGCAGAAACAGAGATGCATTACACCATGCTAGTTTATTGAACATCTATGATAACACAATTAATACCATCACAAGATTAAACAGTGAGAATTACATAAAGTGCCCTGGATATCTGCCATCAATTGACAGAGTCCAAAACATTATAGGCACAACAGTAGATGAAGCATATCACAATGCTTTAGTATTAGCTTGGCTCTGCTGAATAATGGCCCAGAAATTTGGGTCTCCACGGGTGAGTACGCGTTGGGTACTCACCCGTAGGCCCGATGGTTTCCTGCATGCACTGTGCATGCGTGGGAAACCGGCACTTCCGTTCCTCTGAAAGCAGGGGTTCAAAGGTCGAACATGTGCGCGGGGGAGGCAGTGCTTGCGCTTTGAACTTACGTTTTTTTTACAGGTTTTTCCGTGAGGGTAAGTCTTTAGAATTTAGAAATGTAAAAAGCAGGCGTAAGGCCTGCTTTTTACAAGGTAAGTGGTGAATTAATTAAAATTAAAACATTTTTTCCACAGGTTTACTATTTTTAAATACTTTAAAGCAAGGTAAGTTTATTTTTAGCCCCGTTAGAATATAAAATTATTTTTTTCAAAAATTTAAATTATTGTTTAAAATAGTTATTTAATGTAATTTATAGTTTATTTAAAAAATGTGATTGAAAAAAAAATGTATTTGAAGGTTTAGTGCTATTTTGGGGTCGTAGTATTTATAAGTCTTGACAGCTCTTCTTGTCAAGACTTATGAATGGAGCATTCCCTGCTCCGATTGGCTGCCCATGGCCCACGTGATCCCAGGGGATGCATCGAACTAACTGCGCCCCTGGGACACGCAAGCACTGCGTGCCGGCAGCTGGGCCAGGCCCCGGATCGGAATTCCACGGGGCCCTACAGCTCAACTGCTGGCGCGCAAGGTAAGTGCAGGTCGGGGGCTTGCACCCGTGGGAAGCCCCCGACCCGAATTTCTGGGCCAATAGTTAAGTGCAGTGTCCAAGTTTATAGTGCTGCATTCACAGACATCCTCTGTGACTGTGACCATCGTACACTATCACTCCTCATCCTTCTCCACCTGATGCAGCCTTTGACACGGTTGATATACCATCCTCCACCAATGACTCTCCCTCTGCTGACTAGCCGGGTGGGACTGCCTTTGACGGTTTATGCTCTTAATTATGTAGTTGTATTCATGGTTTCTCTTCACATCCCCGTGCCATTACCTCTGGAGTTCCCCAATGATCTATCCTTGGCCCCCTCCTATTTCTCATCTACATGTTGCCCCTTGACGACAACACGCAAAAACACAGGCCGCGATTTCGCCGACTGAGGTGGGCCTGGGGTGGCTGGGGTCGGCGTCTCGGTCCCAGCCCACTGTCTACAGCAGCCCGCACTCTCTGAGTGATTTTCCAATAATTGGGCTTGTTAAGCCTGACCTGCAGGGTTCATGCCAATTAAACAGAAGTGGGTCTGATGATGTAATTTGATGACGCGTCATCAGCCGGTTTCCTTAAAGGGGCCATGTCCACAATCATTTTGACAGTTGTTCTGTGAGTGTCCTACAGCATTGAGGTTCTGCAAACACTGACACACACTGCACAAAGGTGGATGGTTGCACCCAGGCTCTCGCATGACTCCCTCCATATGCTTATGGAGGGATTCACAGCTCGCTGGGAGGTTCTCTTCCCTTCCAAGGATGGAAGAGACCTCCCCAGGAGATCAACGCAGCCTGGTTGCACATTGCACAGGAGGCCACAAGCAGGGTTGTTGTCAGGAGGACCTGGCTGCACTGGCACAAACCTTTCAATTATCTCAGTAGATCACGAAACGTTACTGCAAAGACACACTCAACCTCATCCTGCTGTGCCACTCATCATATCCCCACCACTCTGCCTTCCCTACCCTACTCCTGCACATCCTTACTCACACCAACTGACCTTGCACCTCCACCTATCCCTCTCTATCTATATTATCACTTCTCCATCTCACTAGCCACCCCTCACACTCACACTCATCCTAGTGCAATCATACCAACTAACAACACACAAGGGTAGGCACTTGAGTGTTTTATGCAATGTTCATGCAAATTTTCTGTTAATGTGTTGTCAAACATTGAAATCTTTATTTTCAACACTTTGCCTTATTGGACAGATCTGTGCTCACCTTTGGAAGTGTCTTAGTGAGTTCCAGTGACTGTTGAGACCTAACTTCCCTCCTCCCTCTCTCCCCCACAAATGTGAAGAGTGTGAAAGGAATGGATTGGACATTGTAGGGATGCTGTATGATGCTGGTGTCAACCTGGCGCATCATGTGGCAGCCAGGGTGTACAGTGTTAAGTGAAGTAAATCTGGCCATGGTGATGCCATCGCTGGCCTCCCGGGCAGCAATGTGGTCGGGTGCTAATGGCCTGTGTCCTGTGCAGCATCAGGTGATTGCGGAGAAGGTTGGTGTTGTTGTTGGTGTGCCTGGTGATGTTGGTATTAGGGCTGATCGTGGAAGGATTCAAAGGACCAAGTTGAGATTTTTTCAAGGGCACCGATGTTGCTGGAATAGATGGCAGCTCAAGTTGAGATGACAGAAGCGACCTGTCAATGGTGAGAGAGCTTGCTCCAAGGAGGTGACAGTGGATAGAGAGTTTGCTCCAAACATTTCGGGCTCAATTTTAATAGCCCTGAGGAGGCGGATTTGGAGGCGGGTGGGCAGAGAAAATTGGAAAAAATGGCTTCAGACACCCAACCTGCCTCCATCCCACCCCTATGCGATTTTCGTGCGTGTCGGGTCAGCTGCTCCCAAACTGACCTGACTGGAACCGGTGGGACAGTTAGTTAAGGCACTTAAGAGCCTGTTAACTGCCTTGCTAATCCTATTTTGATAGTAGTTTCCCATTTTCGTGCTTCTGGCTCCTGTTTCCCATCTTGTCAGAAACACGCCAGCTGCAAGGAGATGAGTTGAGGTACGACATGATTTGTAGTCATTGTTGCAGCACTTTAAAAGCGCTCCTGTAACATGGCTGACATTCAAATACAACAACTTTGTTGTTGGAGGTTTGGGATAAGATTTGGCAAATCTAATGACCTTGTGACTATTCAAACTGACATCCATCTGCAGTGTTACCTGATTGGAATAATCTCAGGCCACTTTGACTGTGCGCTTGCAAGCTTCTTGCCTCAACTGAAATCTATAGCAACGGGATGGGAACCATTTACACCCTCTCATCCTGGTCATCATAATCGGAGGAAGAGCAGCCATGGCAGCACCACAACCAGCCACAACAGCTGCACCAGCACCAGGAGTGCCAAACTCTTCCTTATCCACCTGATGATGCACTGGACACAGGGCATCAGCCCCTGACAAAATTGCTGGCCGGGAAGCCAGCGATGGTATCACCATGGCCAGATATTCTTCACTTGATGCTGTAAACCCTGGCTGCCACATGATGCGCCAGGTTGACATCATCCCACACCAGCACCATGAAGCATCCCTTTAATATCCAATCCATTCCATGCACACACATCACTATAGTGGGGTGGGGGGGGGGGGGGTGGAGTTATGACTGAACAATCACTGGAATTCAGTAAGACACTTCTCAATGTACGCTCAGATCTGTCCAATAAGGGGCACTTTTGGAAAAAGATATTACACTGTGGGGTAGATTTTGCCGAACCTGTCGGGAAGAAGGCGGGACTTCCCTTTTCAGGTTTTTGACCCGCCTACTTCGACACCTGGTCAATCCGCGTGATTTTCCCTTGATAGACCTTGTTAAGCCCACCCAGCGGGCTCAGCAGGCCAATTAAGGGCCACCCGGCAACAGGTGACGTCGCAGACTGAAATTTCATCTGTCAAGATGGGTTGGCAGATGAAATATCAGTGTCTCACAGCTGTTTGAAGCTGTGAAACACTGACACTCTGAGTTCTAAGCTGAGTCATTCTGCACAGACTCAGTTAGAACTCACACCGGCACTCAAAGCTGAAGGCTGTTACTTTTGACAGATTGCAGCCGTTCAGCTTTCAGTTCCGGCTGAGTGATGCAGCTCCCGACGGCTACAGGAAGAAAGGCTGTGAAGGTAAGTACAGGTAAGTAAAAGTTCTTTGCACACTTCAGACACACCAAACACACTTACCTTTGCACTCATGCACCCATCACTCACCTGAGCATCGACATCGCGACCCCGCCAACTCCTTCAAGCCGACGGCCCGCCTGCTCTACCTGGCGTGGTTTGGAGCCGTCGGGAAACCCACACGAAACCTCTCAAAATAGGGATTAGGCTAAAAACTGCCTGTTAACTATCTGTTAACAGGCAGTTAATTGGCACTAATCCCTTCCCACCTGGTTTCGGCGGGTCCCAGTACGGGGCGGGTACCCGCCACCCCTGAAACTTACATGGGGCGGGGTTTTGGGCGGGATGGTGGCAGGACCCCCAAATTCGGGATTTCCCCCCCCCCCCACACGCCTGAAACCCCATCTGACGGCTCCCTGAAAATCTAGCCCACTATGACAACACATTACCAGAAATTTCACATGGACATTGGCTAAACCTCTCAAGTGCCTACCCTTGTGTGTTGTTAGTTGGTATGCTTGCAGTAGAATAGTGTGAGTGTGAAGCGTGGCTAGTGAGATGGGGAAGGGATAATGTAGATAGAGAGGGGTGGGTGGAGGTTCAAGGTTAAGTTGGTGTCCTGGGGGGTCTCTTCCACCCTTGGAAGGGAAGAGAACCTCCCTGCGTGCTGCAACTCCCTCCATAAGCATATGGAGGGAGTCATTGGAGAGCCTGGGTTCAAGCATTCACCTTCGTGCAGTGCTTGTCAGTGTTTGCAGCATTTCAATGCTGTCAAACACTGACAGATCAACTGTCAAAATAAAATTGTGTATGGTCCCTTTAAGGAAACCAGCAGATGATGCGTCATCAAATTATGTCATCAGACCCGCTTCCTGTTAATTGGCCGGTAAGCCCACAGGGCAGGCTTAACAAGGCCAGTCAAGGGAAAATCACGTCTGCAGAGCAGAGGCAGCTGGGGGCATGACCGGAACCCGGAAAACAGCTGACCCGCCTCCATGCCGCCTCCAGAATTAAATTTGCAGCCTTCCAAACTGCATATAGCTCAAAAGTGTCTTCCAAGTCCTGAAGGCTCAAGCTTCTGACATTGAAAAGTGAACAGCTGTGAAATGGTAGCGTTCATACCACTTTTGCAGCAGTCACCTATTCACGGCAATGGGGAAACATAGAGAACAAGACCTACTCACCTGATATGATCTCCAAATGACATGAACCTCATTAAAAACGTGGGAAAATAGAAATAGGCTTGCAAAATAGTAGCTAACAAGCGTTTATTAAGCATTTAATTATATTAAATGCCACTCCCATCACTTGGTGTTGGGTCTGTTCTGAATTCGCAGACCTGACACTTTGGAAACTTACATAGAGGCGGGTTTGGAGTGAGCTCCCAACCCATTGTCAATCATTTCGATTTTGCCAGTGGACCCGCCTCCGAACTCGCCCTCCGAGCACCGGCAAAATTCAGCCCACAATGTCAGATTCCACATGTAAATTGATGACGCCCAGATCTACCCACCAACACCTCCCTCCACCCCTCCACAACCTCTGTGGTGTCAGACTGCTCAGACTGTCCTGGATGAACTGAAATTTCCTCCAGCCCAGATGTTGGGGATCACAGCCTTTCCTGTGTCCAATGCACTCAGCCATTACTTGATGTCACATGGAGTGAATTGAATTGCCTGAAGACTGGCGATCGGTGATTGTGAAGACCTCAGGAGGAGACCGAGAAGAATCATCCACTTGGCCACTACTGGCTGAAGGTAGTTGCAAATGCTTCAGCCTTGTCTTTTGCATTTGTGTGCTGGGCTTTGCCATCATTGAGGATGGGGATGTTCATGGAGCCTCCTCGTCACGCTAATTGTATGCTTGATTGCCCACCATTTTTCGTGACTGGATGTGGCAGGACTGCAGCGCTTTGACCTGATCTGTTGTTGTGGGATCGCTTAGTTCTGACGATAGAATGCTGCTTTTGCTGTTTAGCAGTCATAGCTTCACCAGGTTAGCACCTAATGTTAAGGTATGCCTGGTGCTGTTCCTGGCATGCTCTTCTGCACTCCTCAGTGAACCAGGGTTGGTCGTCTGGCTTGATGATGATGGAGGAGTGAGGGATATGCCGGTCCATGAGGTTACAGATAGTGGCGGAATAAAACAGGTGCTCAGTTTTGAGCTGCTTGATCTGTTCTTAATCTATCCCACTTAGCATGTTGGTAGTGCCACACATCACGATTAAATATTAGCCTAATTTTTCCACTTTTGGCATAGCTTATGCCAGAATGGCCCTTAGGAATATAGGAACAGGAGGAGGCCATTTAGCCCCTCGAGCTGTTCCGCCATTCAATGAGATTATGGATGATCTGTGACCTAACTCCCTTTACCCGCAATTGGCCCATATCCCTTAATACCTTTGGTTAATAAAAATCTCTCAATCTCAGAGTTAAAATTAACAATTGATCTAGCATCAACTGCCATTTGTGGAAAAGAGTTCCAAACATCTACCACCCTTTGCATGTAGAAGTGTTTCCTAACTTAACTCCTGAAAGACTTTGTTCTAACATTTAAGCTATGTCCCCTAGTTCTAGACTCCCCAACCAGCAGAAATAGTTTCACTCTATCTACCCTATCAGTTCCTCTTAATAGCTTGAAAATGTCAATCAAATCATCCCTTAACCTTCTAAATTCCAGGGAATATAACCCTAGATCATGTAATCTCTCCTCGTAATTTAACCCTTGGAGCCCAGGTATCATTCTGGTAAATTTACACTGCACTCTCTCCAAGGCCAATATATCCTTCCTTAGGTGTGGTGCCCAGACTGCTCACAATACTCCAGGTGTGGTCTAACTAGGGCTTAGTATAGCTGTAGCATAACTTCTACCCCCTTGTATTCCAGTCCTCTTGATATAAAGGGTTTGGTGAGCTTTAGATGTGAACTATGCTGTTTGCATCCAATTGTTCACAGACAGCTCCTTACCACAGCTTCAGTTGTGTAAGGAGTTCACCGGTGATGGGAGTAGAAAACTGCATGCAAGTGAAATTTGAAGGAATGAGGTCAATCAAAGGACAGTGTCACAATAGTGTGACAAGTGTGAAAACTTTTGGAGATTTTCAAAAGCCTTTATAATATGTTATAAGCTTTTGGAATGCTGAAGACACAGGTGAAAATTAAGGGAAAGGAAACACAAAGTATAAGATTGAGTCTGCAGGCACCAGACAAAGCCGATCAGCACTAGACCCCTGTTTAGCAGCTGCTGACGTGGAGGTGATGTTGCATGGAGGGTTTTGAGGACCGCAATCCTCTGTGCCACCACAGCACTATCCCCACAGGTCAGTGCTGAGGCAGGTGAGGCACTGTGCCACCTGCTGCAAGGATAGCACACAACAGAAAGCGGACACTTCCAGTGTCATGGCCTGAGAATTGGCATGTCTTTATACTGAATCAGACCACAAGAAGAAATGAACTCGTCAACTGGCTCTTGATTCTTTCAAACATATTTGCAGTAGTAGTTCAACGCAGTAATGCGACCTTGTTGATGCTTCTTCATGTCATGATTGCCCAGGTTTACCCAAAACGTGATATCAAGTCAGGCTCTTGTGTGTTTGCAGGACTTTGTTATATTCCTGCTCCATCAATTACAAGACCTTCATTGCGCTCCATTTAAATGGAATATGCTATGATAAAGCTGCAATAAGTTATCTTGTGCTCCATGAACTAGCTCCTCTGTCCATCATTCATTATCAAACTAAATGCAATCCCTGAAATAAAAACAGAAAATGCTGGAAATACTCAGCAGGTCAGGCAGCAACTGTGGAGAGAGAAACAAAGTTAACGTTTCAGGTCGATGACTGTAGGGGGTGGCGTGTGCCCAGTCAGCTTTGCCCCTGACTGTCTCTGAGCAGTTCGAATCGCTCCCACACCCCTGGGTTCTAGACACCGGACTTAGGTACAGGCGGCGATACAGAAAAATGAGTAGACAACTGGTTTGGTGCAAGAAAACCGTAATTTTTATTAAAGGCAAAACAAAATCACAATACTGAGAATTACTAGGATAATTGCAGGCATATAAAAACAATACACTTATTTGGGAATGGGGAACACACGTCACATCGAGAGAACAAACACATTAAAAATCCCTTTATCCTTATTCTACCCCCAATACCTAACGAGATTAAGCTATGAGGGGCCAGGGATTCATGCTCACCAATTTCGAAACCTGTTGATTTAACTGGTTGTGGGTTTTGTGGTTCACTCTTGCTGTCCTTTGGGGTGCATCATTGCCACGTGGTCACAGGGCGTGGCGATGGAGTTGTTTGTGCGAAGCACCCTCCTTTTCCTCCATTAACGTCTTTGTTGGGTACTTTGTCGCGATGGGTCTTCTTCTTCTTCTGGCGGATTGGTCGCCGATGGTTTTATTATGGTTGGGGCTCGGTTGGCAGTTTATATTGTCAATATGCTTTTACTACCCATGCTTCGAATGCCAACTTATTCATCAAACGCCAGCTTATAACTAGGCCATTTGTCCCCCAACGCGTCTTTCCGCTGCCCTTCTCGGCCTTTACCGGTTTACCATTTTCGTCTCATCTCGTCTGCCTGATTGTGGCCCGTATGTCCTGTGCGTCTTTGAATCGGGTCTCGTTCTCCTCCCGCGTTCGGCCCTCGGTGTAGTAATGGGTGTCCTTGGTGTTGAGTGGCGCGGGGAGGGAGAAGAGAGGCCGCAATGAGGCCAGGGCAAGAGCGAAGAGCAAGCGGCCAGAGTGAGAGAGAGAGCTTGGCTACCGGTGGGCCTATAATTATACCTGGTTCTTCATCCCTTATCTGCGCACCAAATCAGGTCAGTCCTTTGTCTAACTTTTGGTGGGCTCGTCCAAAGTGATTACGGTCATCCACTTTAACGGCTTTTGGGGCGGTTGCCTCCTGGTTTAATGGCTCTGATATCCTGGCTGTTTGTTATTTATGAAATTTAATTGTCCTTTTCCTGGCTTGGTGGCTACTGTGAGCTGTTACCGATTATGTATGCAGAAACTTAATGGCCTCAAGATTAGGCCCACTCTGACTTGATCTGTTCCAAGATGAAGAATGCATATTCTATGTTTACCTAGCTGTCTGGCTTCACAAAGTCTTTCACAGATTCATGCATGTTAGGTTTCGTTTCAGGTTTTGAAAGTGCCTGCCTTTTTGCTTTTAAAATCCTGTACGTTTTGGTCACGAGGTTTCAGAAGCCATTTTGGATACCCTTTTTTAATAACTTGTCCATGCAGGGTCCCTTTATCCATAACTTTTGGGGAATGTGGGAATTTTGAGAACCCTAGATGACCCTTTGTCAGAACTGGAAAAAGTTAGAGATGTAACAGATTTTTAAGCAAGTGCAGGGACAGGGAAAGGGGGGAGGGGAGGAAAGAACTAAAGGGAAGATCTGTGATAGGGTGGAAGGTGAGAGATTTTTTTTCACATGGCAGCTGTTGATGATTCTGCCATTCCTATTTATACCTCAACTAGACTCATCTTTGTTTCTTAACTTTTCCCATTACCATCTCCTTTTGCCTTGTACCATCATACCTTTTGTCATTTAATCTCTCCTGCCTTCCACCCTATCACAGATCTTCCCTTTAGTTCTTTCCATCCCCCCCCCCTTTCCCTGCCCCTGCACTTGCTTAAAAATCTGTTACATCTCTAACTTTTTCCAGTTCTGATGAAGGGTCATCGACATGAAACGTTAACTCTGTTTCTCTCTCCACAGATGCTGCCTAACCAGCTGAATGTTTCCAGCATTTTCTGTTTTTATTTCAGATTTCCAGCATCTGCAGTATTTTGCTTTTGTATAAATGCAATCCCTGGCTTGGTGCATTGTGTATTAGCTGATTATCTTTCCATTTTGAATTGTAGTTCTCTGTGGTGCTTCACATCCCAAAATAAATGATCACAGAGTGACAATGATGGGTGTGAATGAAGATGTAACAGGATCAAAGAGATGAAATGCAATGTATAACAGTTATCGCAGATAGAAAATGAAAAATATGTTCTCAAAGGTAGAGCTAATAGAGCTAATAACAGTTTCTGTTTGTGCGAGGTCCTGAGAGCTATTTTTGTTGCACTGTTATCGTTACTTTGTCTGTAATTTTGTGTCATTTCATCAGTTCTATTTTTACTTCTTTTTTGAAGTGGATTTAGCTGCTTGTTTCACTTTGTTAGCCACACTCTTGCTCATTCAATTTTTTTCATCTTTTGAAAAATATGGTTTCAACATTCTTCGCCTAAGTGCCTATCCATACTTTAAAGTGTGAATGATAGTGTGGAGGGTTCATTTTCATTTTCTCTTCTTCTGCTCTTGTATTGATGAAAGAAACTTGGAATGCATTATGTTCTGTTCTTCAGGTTATTGAATGGACTCCTGGTCACCTTTGAGAACATATTTTTCATTTTCTATCTGCGATAACTGTTATACATTGCATTTCATCTCTTTGATCCTGTTACATCTTCATTCACACCAATCATTGTCACTCTGTGATCATGGGAAATGCTTAACAAGTTCTTCAGTGTTTGAAGAGTATATTCTTAGAAACTCACTTAGGTGTCAGCCGTGGCTCAATAGCAGCATTCTCGCCCCCGAGTCAGAAGGCTGTGGGTTCAAGCCCCACTCCAGAGACTTGAGCACATAATCTAAGCTGACACTCCAGTGTAGTACTGAGGGAGTGCTGCACTCTCAGAGGTGTTGTCTTTTGGTTCAGATGTTAAACCAAGGCACCATCTGCCCTCTCAGGTGGATGTAAAAGATCCCACGTCACTATTCAAAGAAGAACAGGAGGAGTTCTCCTGGTGTCCTGGCCCACAATTATCCCTCGTCCAGCATCACTAAAAAAAACAGATAATCTGGTCATTATCTCACTGCTGTTTGTGGGTCCTTGCTGTGCGCTTTTCCTATATTAAAACACTTCAACAAAGTACTTCATTGTGGTTGTAAAAGGCAGTATGTAAATGCAAGTATAAAAGCAGTGCACTGATGCAGCAGACCTTTCCAAACTAGACTCCTGATAATGATACAAATATCATTACATTGCAACATGAAATGTGTGCACACACTTTAGTTCCCTACATGACTGTTGGAGCGTTTGGGAACACAATTGTTTCTCAGGACGAGGAAAGCCATCCGCATCTTATTTCATTACCTTTCAGTAATACCTCTTGACTGTAGTAAAGGTGGAAAAGGAAAATGATTTGTGTGAATATTGACCAATCACTGAAAGCTTCCCGTCAATGTAAAGTCATTATTGTTTTAAATTCTTAAGTGCATCTTTGGTTATCGACAGGCTACTGCAAACCTCAGTTTTAAACATTGAGAAATTGGTGTTTGACCATGAGGGTCTGCTTTATGTAATGCAAAAGGGTGATGGCAATTGCTTCCTTCACTTAGCCATTATTGGAGATAAAGCAAAGCACTTTGTCCTTGGTTATCCCCAAGATTATTGATAAGGTGTTCCCTACTATCAGTTCTGAGCTTAGAAATTGCTTGAGTGGGAGCACAGCAAGCTAAGCCAGTAATCATAAAAGACACTTGAGCAACAGGTGCAGAACTACCTAAACTGCATCACTTTTGGTAATAGCAGATTTCTATGTACATTACAGTTTGCCAGTAGAAATTCAAAAATGCAAAATCAGCTTTTTCACTATCACTAACTAGAGAGAGCGACTGGGGGGGAAGAGAGAGAGCGACTGGGGGGGAAGAGAGAGAGCGACTGGGGGGGAAGAAGAGAGAGCGACTGCGGGGGAAGAGAGAGAGCGACTGGGGGGAAGAGAGAGAGCGACTGGGGGGGAAGAGAGAGCGACTGGGGGGGAAGAGAGAGAGCGGACTGGGGGGGAAGAGAGAGAGTGACTGGGGGGGAAGAGAGAGAGTGACTGGGGGGGAAGAGAGAGAGAGACTGGGGGGGAAGAGAGAGAGCAATTGGGGGGGAAGAGAGAGAGCGACTGGGTGGGAAGAGAGAGAGCAACTGGGTGGAAGAGAGAGAGCGACTGGGGGGGAAGAGAGAGAGAGCGACTGGGGGGGGAAGAGAGAGAGTGACTGGGGGGAAGAGAGAGAGCGACTGGGGGGAAGAGAGAGAGCGACTGGGGGGAAGAGAGCGAGCGACTGGGGGGGAGGAGAGAGAGCGACTGGGGGGGAAGAGAGAGAGTGACTGGGGGGAAGGGGGGGAAAGGGAGGGGGGAAAGGGGGGGAAGGGGGGAGGGGGGAAGGGGGGAAAAGGGAGGGGGGAAGGGGGGAAGAGGGGGAAAGGGGAGGGGGATGGGGGGGAAAAGGGGAGGGGGAAGGGGGGGAAAGGGGGAGGGGGGAAAGGGGGAAAGGGGGAGGAGGGGAAGGGGGGAAAGGGGAGGGGGGAAGAGGGGGGGAAAGGGGGAAGGGGGAGAAAGGGGAGGGGAGGGGCGGAGAAAGGGGAGGGGAGGGGGGAGAAAGGGGAGGGGAGGGGAGGGGGAGATGGGGGAGAGGAGGGGGGGAGAAAGGGAGGGGGGAGCTAGCAGACCCTCTCCCCTCTGCCGGCGATGGCTCCGCTGAGCTCCGTGCCGCCCCACGCACTGACATGCCGAGCGCAGCGCCCCGGTCAGCCAGAGCCCCACCCTCCTGAGGCAGCTTGAGACAGCCGATTGCGGCTGGCTGGGCCCGGTTGCCTTGGTAACCCTCCTCCCCTCTCCGCCTCCCGATCTCCGGGATCGGGCCTGGGCCTGAGCGGCTTGAGACGGCCGATTGCGGCTGGCGAGCCCGGTTGCTGGGGTAACCCTCTCCGCTCCCGCTCCCCTCCCGAGCCCCCCCACCCCCGCTAACCTGCTCGCTTCCCTCCGGCCACGCTCTGTGTGGAGGTTGTGCGTGCGCCGTGCAGCTGTAGAGCGCGAATGAAGCCCCAGCCAGCCTTTACCAAGATGGCTGGCCACTGGTTCGGAATTGGGCCCAGCGGGGGGGGTGGGGGGGTGAGGGTGGGAGCAGCTTGCCACAAAACAATTGCCTAGGGTCCAGCATGGCTGGCAACAGATGCCCAGGCTTTGAGGCCTACCTGCAAAAACGGGGAAAGGTAGGAAAATTAATGAGATTAGAGTAAAAGATTTAGAAAGTAATAAACTTTTTTTTAAAACAATATGTGGTTTTAAAAGCAACTTTTTTTTTTAAAGACGCAGAAAACGGGAAAAAGAAATGAAAAGTTTGGAATCAAGACTCACCTCGGTTCAGAACGATAAGGCCCGCCCACGCACGCACCGATTGGTCAACCGTCAGGTCACCGAAGCATAGGATTGGTCAATTCGTCCCGTCAGTCGACTCTAGAAGGCCCGCACACACGCGCCAGGAACCCGCCCCCACCACGCAGCGATTGGTCGACCGTCGGGATCGCTCGACCGTACGATTGGTCGACCTTAATGTCACTCTATTGCTAATGAGCGGATAATGAGATGCTAATGAGCAGAATATTAAACGTTTTTTGGGATACCGTGGGCGCAATTTTTGTCTCGCCGAAACGTAAATACGCTTATGCCGTTCCGGAATTGTAAGCTTTCTTTTGATGTAACGCACGCGTAGGTACGCTCTATAACTTTAGAGTGTTTTAGCCGGACAGACACACCGAAGGACAGACAGACAGACAGACAGACAGACAGACAGACAGATAGACAGATGTATCCTTTTATATATATATACTTGCTGGAGTGCCCGGCGGTGCCGAGGCTTTTTCGAGGGCATGTTGTTGATTGGGAAGAGAGAGAGCGACTGGGGGGGAAGAGAGGCGCGCGACTGGGGGGAAGAGAGTGAGCGACTAGCAACTGTGGGGGAAGAGAGCGCGCGACTCGGGGGGGAAGAGAACGCGTGACTGGGGGAGAAGAGAGCGCGCGACTGGGGAGGAAGAGAGAGAGCGACTGGGGGGAAGAGAGAGCGACTGGGGGGAAGAGAGAGAGCGACTGGGGGGAGGAGAGAGAGCGACTGGGGGGGAAGAGAGAGAGTGGCTGGGGGGAAGAGAGAGAGCGACTGGGGGGAAGAGAGAGAGCGACTGGGGGGAAGAGTGCGAGCGACTGGGGGGGAAGAGAGAGAGAGACTGGGGGGGAAGAGAGAGAGCGAGAAAGGGGGGGAGGGAGGGAGGGGGGAGGGGGGTGGGAGGGGGGGAGAGGGAGGGGGAGGGGGCGGGGAGGGGGAGGGGGGGAGGGGGGAGGGGGAGGGAGGGATGGGGAGGGGGAGGGGGGAAGGGAGGGGGGAGGGGGAGGAGGGGGGAGGGGGAGGGAGGGGGAGGAGGGGGGAGGGGGAGGGAGCGGGGAGGAGGGGGGAGGGGGAGGGAGGGGGGAGGGGGTGGAGGGGGGGAGGGGGAGGGAGGAGGGGGGAGGGAGGGAGGGGGAGGGAGAGGGGGAGGGAGAGGGGGAGGGGGAGGGCGGAGG